>NC_133302.1:11983550-12113984 GCF_005239225.2 Populus alba
AATTGTAGGCCGTACTTATGAGCAAATTCCGTAAGAGGATAGGAAAGAAGTTCGGCGAAAAGTGGAGAAGAAAAAAATTATTCTTCTGCCCCTAGTTCTCAATGCGTGCGCAGGAAGAAGAGACAACAGTAGGTGCCGTTTCAAAAACGGCATCCGTGTGCGTTTTCTCTTTTTTTTTTTTAGTTTTTTTTTTTTTAATAAACAGTAACGCCCACGAAACGGCGCCGCCGTTACGTTGGTCAAAACGCGCCGTTCTCATTTAAAAGGAAAAGGCGGTAAAACATGTCACGAATTCAATTGGCGTCCCTCAATTTGCGCCGCGTGTTTACGATTTCGTCCTTGGTCTCGGATTATCTTCAAATTAATTTCCTTAATTGGCCATTAAACTTCATTTGTATGCAATTAAGCCCCCTTCTGAGTTTGACCAAAATTAACTTCCAAAAACATTTATAATTTGACCCAGAAAAAATTTAATTTTCTTCCAATTAAAAGCCCAAACATAACTCCAAAAAAATTTCAATTTTCTTGTGCAATTTTAAACAAAACTCATATATAATTCAATTTAAACCTTCCAATAAAATTTAATTGAAGTCATAAACTTTCTAATTTGGCATTTGTTTTCTTCCACACCCCCTTGAATTTCCTTTATCATCGGCGGCCCTCTCATCAGTCAAATGATGACCTACTGTCTCAAAAATTATTTTTGAATTTTGAACATCCTTAATCAATTTTTTTTTTTGAGCATTTTTAGGGCGCTTCTGACATTTTTTCACTGTTAATATTTTATTAATAATAATTTTTTTGATTTTTTTTTTGTATTTTTTTTTAGGTGATGGACCCAAAAATGGGTTACAAACACCTATACTTCAGCGAACTTATGAAAGTCGCCTAGCATCCAAGCTTGTAATAAATTTTTATAGCAGCTTGAAAACATGGTCTGTACCTGAAAAAATAACTTCCAAAGATTAAGGGGGAAACCTCTTAAGTGTTTCCCCGATTCACATTAAACAATGCAAAAGAATAGAAGACCAAAAACCCAGTCATTGAAAGAATGAAAGATGGAAGGATCAATTTTTAATCTCCACTTGACCAATTAAACAGACACATAATCAACAGAAAACTGATATTGAATCAATATATGAAGGAAATACCTTTTGTCATCTGGAATGCATGCATAGCAACATCTTCCTTGGCTAGCCCATCACCGGAAGTACTACTATCCTTCAAACATTCAGCAAATGCAGGGCCAATAATGGAAACATGGACCATAATTGATGGAGGACTTGCCTGAAAAATAAATGCCTCAATAAAGTTCTGAAATTCAAATGTTAAATGGATTCCTTATTAGAGTAGAGACACATGAGGGCATATTTTTGCAACAGCTTTTAAAGCAGATAAACCTCTCCTTCTGACTTCACTGGAGTCATCATGCAAAACAGACATGATTGTCGAAATGATATCAACATATGCAGTGGCTTCAGAAGGATCGCTCTTGAATCTGATGAAGTATAAGCCTTCCCAATGCCTTCCTTGAAGTTTCACGAAGAGGAAACTAATTTGCAGAAGAGCACATTCAGTAACTGGTACAATACAAAAGCATAAAATTACAACTGTTAGAACTGCAATACCTTCTCATCTTTCAAGGCATCTTTTAAGGCAGTGTATGATAGATGGAAACATTTGGGGATGTAACGACAGAGGATGGATTGTGCCTAAGCAAGGATGAGATGGTGAGTACTGAGCCGTGCCTGGACACCCAGCTAGGAAGAAGATGCCAAATTTGAGAGTAGTTCAAGCAGATCATCCAGCTGATGCTCTTCCATGTACTGCAATGTCATTTGAAACTATCAGAAAACATAGAAAAAATTGCAAATTTTAATGGAAGAGGTTGGTAGCAATAAACAAGGAAGGTCCATCAAGAGCAAAGAAAGGTGCGAACAACATGGTGTTCTGCCCAGAATACAGCTTCAGCTTCTTACCACAGGTTTATTTAAAAAAACAATCTTGAGTCCAGAGATCAACCAGCATGTAGCACCACTACTATATCCTAATTCTAGTAACTTCTTGTTGGTATGAAAACTATGGCAGGAGTGATATGGTCACTTTAGAGCTAACAACTTTAAAATACCCTCTACCATGTTTATCATGCAATTTTACAGCATTTTGTAATTGAAAACCAACTGCCTTTGAGTATTCTTGTTTCCATCTTTTTCTACTCCTTGACTGCAGCACACTGACAGGCCCAAACTTGAACAGCTACAAACACTAGACTGCTATGGCTTATTTTCAGAGCCCTAGGCACTGTCCCCGACAGCAAGCCTAGTAGTGTCAGGCTTGGGTGGTGTGAAATGGTAATTCACTATTTCAAATAAAACAAACATCAGGTCTAAGCCAGAGTTTCAAAGATGTCAAGAGATTCAACACTTCTATCAGTTAAAATGAAAACATATATTTGCAAAACCAAGATACTCAAAAGTCAGAATACCTAAACCCACCTGTGAAGTGATACCCAATATGCTGGCAGCAGATATTCGGACTTGGTCATCAATCATGATGAATTAAATCCTTGAGTTGACTGAAAAACACGAACTCTGACAGGATCACTCACACTTTTCCCAGCATGCTTAAGGACACCTTTTAAAGCTGTGAGAATTGCCTCCCCGAACACTAGCATCTGATGCCTGAGCAACACAATAAAAGTGATGTCATGATCATAACAAAGATCAGTGAAGGGGAAAAAAAAATGCATAATGACTACCAAACTTGCAAGCTGGACAGGAGGTCACTAACTAAAGGATCAACTCTTGTACTGAGTGCACTAAGCTTTCCAAGAGCAAAAGCAGCACTTGTACGAACAGTCCTGCATTTCACTCAAGATCTCATGGGCAGGAAATAGGAACTCACAAAAACCATAAATAAGCCAAAAGTAAGAAGACATGCGTAAAGGATATATATATGTGAAAGGAAAAAATTTTCCAACAGACCCACAAATAATTTATGAAACAATTCAACAATAGTTTGACAAATGAGCTTTTAATGTACAAACAAACCTTGTACTATCTTGTAAGCACTTGATAAATGTTGTTTGAAGCTGAGGAAGAAAAGGCCTCAGGGACATCCCACCCTTCCCTATTAAGATGCTCAATGTAGACAAGATGGCACTCTTCACCTGCCAAGGAAACCGGTCGCCTATGATCCGGATAAGAGGCCTGTAATTATAAAACAAATACATCATTATAGTAGGTACACACCTAGGAAACTTCAGCTAATGGGAAAATAATCTTTTTATTAACAAGAGAACTATTAAAAACTATTAAATCAAGGCATCAAAAAGCAATAAGCACCCCAAGCACTTACGAATGTTAAAAAAGGGAGCAAAAAGGAAATTCAAAATTTATGTGGTCATTATGAGCTCTTACCACAAGCATACAATTTAATTGAAGACCAGTAAACTAACAGCACCTACAGATAAATGATACACATAATCCGAAATATTTACAAGGTGAGCTCAAAAAGATTGAAGACATGCCATATATTCAATACCCATTTCTTTGTACAGACCATTATTTTAGGGGCACATTCTTGTGTTTCTAAAAGAATAAATTGATTGCATGAAACTAGCAAAAATGTGATTTTACAGTAAAATTATCCTCGCTTAGAAAAAAAGTGAGGAATTTCCCATTCATGAAAAAAAGAAACAAAAAAAATGATCCAAATCCGGAGTTGTTAAAAAAAGTTAGGAGCAGCCAATGACAAGATGTGTTGATGTTACATATCACTCAACCCTAACTACACACATAATCAGTTGATTTATAGAAGCCACAAAAGTATAATTCACAAAAGCAAGATTCCCCAAAAGATGGATGACACATTGTTAACCACCACAGTACTTTATGGTACATTAATTCTAGAAGTCGAAACTTATACCAACATTTTTCAGATATATTAACATTTAGTATAAACTAGATTTCGTAAAATGTATATGGTCCATACCCAGTGATTGGAATGACAAAATCCTTCAATGCTTTTTCACTAGTCACTTCAATAAGCTCCCCAAGACCCAGTGCTGCCTGCTCTCTTAATTCAGCAAAGCCACTTGTCAGACCCTAAAATGTCATAAGATATCAGAGAATCATCAGAAATGAGACAAGAGGCACAAATAACTATGATCAATACTTTTTCTAACCCAGTAGTCAACTAGACAACCAAATGTATATAACTGACAGGATCATAAGACACACACACACACATGTATATATATAACAGGATAAAAACAACTTCATGAAAACAGGAAAACTGACACTAGTAATAAACCACCCAATGGAAGAATTGAGGCAGTAACAATACACTTCCGAAACCATATCATTAATTGCTAGTAAATCAGCAAGCATTGCAAACACATAGCATCTACTTGGCTGGTTGAGGAAAAAAATGTCCTTCCCAAGCTCACAACAAGAAATTTTTACCATGACCAATTTAACTATAGATAAACAGAGTGCATGGGAAAAAAGAAAAGTGGGAATCTCAAATCATGTTTTCTAATCTTTCTTGAAGATTTCTCAAAAATAAAAGTGAATTGTAGAATTTAACAAACCAAATCTAAAATACATGCTGCATACAAGGATTATGTCAAACAAAAAGAAAAGAAAAAAAAAAAGGAAGGAAAATAACAATATTCTGACAACTAAGAATAAAAAAAGAAAAGCATGAGAAGGACAACGTTATGACAGTAAGAATATAAGCATCCTTACTTGAAGAAATATCGGAAGCAATGGCTGAAGAGCTTTTGGGAGACAGAAACCTGGAATGACAACTGGTCCTCCCTGCAAAAATATTGAAATGGACATAAATACCCAGATGAGTCATCCTTCCACAAATAAGACAAAAGGTTTCTGTGCATTCTGTTAACAGTATCATAATGCATACCCAATTGTCTACACTGCAGAATAGTGATCACTAACCTTCTTTTTCCTTGCTCTTTATCTCTGGACGTGGACACAGCATCACGAACTAATTTTATATATGAAGGAAGCGCCTCCTTAGGAACAGAACCAATAACCCTTGATAAAGCTTCCCAAGCAACCTATTGAAAAGAACATTAGATACAATTTATGGAAGAGTAAAGAAGACTGAATTATGCATGTGATAGATACCTCAACAGTTGATGAATCTGAATCACTCAGCAAAATGATCAGAGTAGATATCATATTTGGTGCTTCATCTACCATATATAACTTGCTGTATTTGAAGAAAAATCCTATCAGGTATGATGAACTTCTTCTGATCGAAGCCTGACACCATAAATATACAGAACCAAAATTAGTGATAAATACATACATGTTTGTGTGTGTGGGTGTAGAGAGAGAGAGAGAGAGAGAGAGCATGGAAGGGCAAGGATAATTGGGCTACATACCAAAGTATCCCCAGCACCTTTTAGAAGTTCTGCTATCAGATACTCAACGCCTTCCTCATCTATGACCAAGGCCACTGTTTCTGCAGCCTCCTTAGCCAAAGTTTGAACATCCTACAAACTCCAGTCATTAGATAATCTAGTAGAATAAACAGCATTTTGAAGATGTATTTTAAATGAAGGTGATATACACTAACGTCAAAAGAAGACTGGTATTTAGAGTTAGGCAAACAAGAGTTGAAATTTAATATGGCTTCTTCAAACTAGTTGCATACCTTGTCCTCAGCACCCATTGCAGAAAGTAAAGCAGGAAGAATAGTACCAAGGTGAAAGTTAAGACCATGTCCTGCAACCTCAGCTAAGGCTCCCAGTGCATGTATATTGAAGGCACTGGATACATATTCAACGTCTTAGAAAAAGAGCAATCATAATGTGTTTGTGCATGCAAAAATTATAGCAACTCAAGGAAGCTACACGTACGAAAGGGGAAGACGGACCAGCTTGGGAAAAATATGAGGCAGTACAGCTGTAGTCCTGACACTGAAATTCACAAGAACAGAAATTAACCACATTTTACAGTGGAAAAATATACACAAAAAGACTTGACTCTCAATACATAAGCTGCACAAGGCGTTTTACCTCAAGATTTGTTTGAGACCATCAAGCGCCGTATCAGAGGTTTCATCATCCTCCAGAGCATGCAGCAGTGTTGGAACAATTTCATCAATTGCTTGCATTCCAGCACTCTGAATAAAGAGACAATTTAAGAGCCTAAATTAATATCTAAACAAGAACTTAAAACAAAACCCAGAAGATAGAAATGATGTACCTTGTACAGAGTGCTGAATGCTAAGCCTGCAGACTCACGCACCTCAGGCATGCTGTAACATATGTTAACATCAAAATTTATCATACTTTCGATAGATTTAGAAAATTACCAGTAGAAATACTGAACTAACCTATGTAGGGATGAGTTCATCCATAAAAATCAATAATTGACTCTTCACAGCACTTGCCATCACTTCACTCAGACCAATGCATACACACCCTGTAATTCCAAGCCATATGAGAATTACATGACAAATAACCAAAAAGTAACCTTTGTAATTTCCTTATGATTGATCAATTCTTCTATTTTTCTTGTGACCAAAATCCTTGAATAATGTTTTCTATCAACTTTGACAAAAGAAAAAAAAAAAAGAAAAAAATTCCTTGATTAATGTCTGCATATCATATTGAGAGATGAGGAGACGGGGTAGACCAAATGGTGATTTTAGTGCATGCATGGTTTGCATGCATATGGTTAATGGATTGAAACTTGATGATCAAGATCCCTCTGCAAGTTAGAAGCACAAGAAGCCTTGTATCTGCCTGTTGGGTTTAGTTTATTATAAAGTATTGATGGGGAGGGGAGTTTCAAGAGAGAAAGTGGACAAACTACTGCAGCTACAGATAAAAATTTTACTTGTCTTCTGCCAGCATTAGGATCCTTTAGCACTTGGGATAGGATTGGGATGATCAAAGGAAGCATCTCTTTCACCGAGCTTTCGGACAAGTTCACCCAATGCTCGTGCAGCAACCTACATTAAAAATAAAAATAAAAATAAAAACGATTTTTTTACCAAATAAATACTGGAAAAAAAAAAAAGGAATCAAGAAACTACAATCTGAAAATAAAAGAAGCACAGACCTGCCGCCTTTCAGAAGACGATGATGCCAGAAAAGATATTAAAGTATTCATTAAAACTGGCATTATTTCCTTAAGAGTCTTAGGAGTATTGGCCACTATTGTTTTCCATACATGTAAGGCAGCCTGAACAAAGGGACAGGAACATTCAGTTTACATATATGCATAAAACACATATAAAAAGCAAATGACATAAAAGAGAGAAAGAGAGATGAAAATGTGCCACTACCTGACGCACAGATAAACTGACATCAGTCCGGACCATGTATAATGCAGCAAGAATTTCATTACACTTATCTCTTCCTAAAACCTCAATAATAGCACGTCCATGTGCTTCAGTACTAGAACCTTCATCGCTTTTTCCAGAAGTCCCAGCTACCTGGACATGGAAAAAAGGCAATCTCAGAAGGTTAACAAAAGGAACTTGCAAAATGGAGAACTGGAAAGAGGTGAAGTAGTATGAACCTTAAACAAGAGATCTCCTAACAATTCCACTGAGCTTTGCTGGATGCGCCAATTATCATTCAAAATACCATCTTCAACAGCAGGAAGGAGAAGAGGCAAGGACCTAAGGATGAAAAGGAACATAATAATATAAAATAGCACACATCCAACAAAGATTACAGATCACAGGAATATGCAAAACATTCTTAAGACATAGACAGCCATCACAGACTGCATGTAACTTTCATGAAATCAGAATAATTTCAAGTTTATTGGAAATAAAATTTAAAAGAAATAGCAACATGTTTTGGCCCCAGTCAGAAATTCTAAAGTGATTTTATGGCAGGAACTTCAAGAAATTTCAGTTCCAAACATGTAGGAACAAAAGTAAATTTCAATCCAGCGCCAAGAAAATACAAAGAAACATGGCAAGACTAAGAATGCATACGTTGTTGCATAGTGCTCCACCAGGACATGGCCAACACCCAATGCTGCATCACGAACAGATTCATTCTCATCCGCAAGACCTGTACGAGCAAACCAGCCACTTTATTATAAGCTGGGTTGTTCTACTACTACCAGTACTGGAAAAAAAAATCCACAAAGAACATTTATATTTAAAAAAGGAATTGAACAATCTAAGCAACCAAAACTACAAATATCCTTCAAAATTACTGAACCTACCATCTAAAATTGCAGGCAACACCTGCTGCAAATAATTCTGGAATTGAACACCTAAAGATCTTGGCAGATACTGCAAATAAATTAGCACAGAAAGGACATAATCAGAGAAGGGTCATAAGCAAAATCCAAAGTAGTTTGGGGGGGACTTTATTGGACACATTTTTTTATGAGAATATTAGCTGACGCGAATTAGTTCACCTTGAAAAGTGTTAAATATCCATCACGCATAGATGCCTTTTGATGAGAACAGTTTCGGATAATATCAAGCAGCACATGTTCAAAGTATCCTGTGCCAAGTGCAGATAGAACCTGGAGATAGATAAACAAAAGCCCCGAACTTAAGTATACCCGATTAAAAGAGGTCTGCAAATTCCGAAAACTAGTGTTTTCTTCAGGAAGTATCACATCATAATCATAACAAGTATTCATTTTCAGATTAATTGCCTTCATCTAAGCACAAGAGACGTAATAGCTGTGCTATTGTCTTATTAATTGCAGAAGACTTGAAGAAACCTTATGTGTATAATGAGCTGCTTAATTAAGTGAAAAAGTGGTTCAGTAGTCAACTAGAAAGTTAAGAGTAACCAATAATACCTCACTCAAGCCTTGAGCAGCTCCAGAACGCTCAACATTACTATTATCAGTTTTAAGAGAGTCAAACAGCCAAGGAACAAGATCAGGGAAGTTTTCCTCGCCCATTCCTCTTATAAGAGATCCAACGGCCCTTGCTGCCACAGACCGAACTTCAGGAATTGCATCCACAAGAACCTGTTCTTATCCAAAATCAAAACTTAATCATAGAGGACAAATGGTATACAAAATATGTACACAACTCCAGTGATAACGGTACCTTTTTAACTTCAGGAAGAAGCAACCCTATGTAAGGAATCATATCCTTCGGTTCTATAACCAATGAACACATGTTTCTAACTATTTGTGCAGCTTTCTTTTTAGTTTCAGCACTCCTCTCCCTAAGACCCCTATGAACTATAGGTACCAATGAACACATGTTTCCAACTATTTGTGCAGCTTTCTTTTTAGTTTCAGCACTCCTCTCCCTAAGACCCCTATGAACTATAGGTACCAATAGTGCAAGTGATGGGGCATCAATTGAATTAATGAAAGTTGTCTGCAAGAAACCAAAAGGCATTTAGTGACATGAAACAGATTAAAATAAAACTGATAAACTAAACAAATGTTCATCCATAAACCTTTTACCTGGAGGAGAATATTTTGTATACTCATTGGGGTCTGTTAGGCCCATGAGAAGCGTAGGGACAAGAGAAGATATTTCTGGATTCTTTCACACTCCCGACCTGGGATGACATTATGGACAGTTAGTCATGAACCACTACGCATGAAGGGCACATTGTGAACAATAAATCACAAATATATATATATATATATATATATATATATATATATATATATATATATATATATAACCTGCTGGAGTGCCATTTGTCCTGCTGACTGGACTTTGGGATGCGTATCAGTTAAAACCTAAATTTGGAAACAAAATTCCAAGGTCAAGAATTTTTGTTTATTTAAAGAAGGCTAAGCAACAAGGCTTGTGTATGCAACTATAAACCTCCGTCAGTTTGGGCACGATAGTAGGAAGGCATTGAGACAATTGTTGAGGAGCACAGTATGCAAGAGCACCAAGTAGTTGTACACTGCTTTGCTTTGTCCGCCAGGCTTTATCCTCAAGACCCTGAGTTTAAAAATGTACAGGCAACAATTTGATCAGTTAAGCACTCTGAAAGCAGTGCAACATAATCCAAATAGTAAGACACAGCACTGCTTTGCTTTGTCCGCCAGGCTTTATCCTCAAGACCCTGAGTTTAAAAATGTACAGGCAACAATTTGATCAGTTAAGCACTCTGAAAGCAGTGCAACATAATCCAAATAGTAAGACACAGCAGGACAAATAAACAAAAGGAGAAAAAATTATAATATTACAAAACACTATGTCAACAACACAAATAACAATACTAATAAAGAATCATCCTCACTGTGACATTCATTCTATCTTTAGAAAAAAATCAAAGACAGTAAAACAAGGCTTGCACAATAATGGCAAGCAACATAGTTCACTTTCACCTCTGCTTGTCAATATCTGCTGTATTTATCTTAGTCAACTAGCTAGTATAAAAAGCTATTTGATTCAGTTCAGAACACAGCTAACAGATCATAAATGTCCACCATCCAGGGAAATAAAAGAATTTTATTATCCAACTGAAGTATCCGTACTGATCAAGCATAAGAGTGCAGTATAATGAGACCTAACTAAAATCATTACATGATTACTAGTTAAATTATCAACTTTTAATACAGAATTTATCGCTATGACAGAATAAAAACCGAGTCTCTATCCAAATAGTCCCTCAAGATTTAGAAGAACTATATGACCGGTTCAATTATTGTATCTTATCAAACAAATGTGCTGAATATGTAACGATTAAATCCACAAAAGGCACCTTTAGAATTGATGGAAGCACAAGCTTCACCCCCTGTGCACTGAGTTGAGACATCATTGAACGAGCAGCACATTCAGCAGCTTCACGAACTGCTACAACTTGGTCAGAGAAAGAAACCAAAAGTACAGCAACATTTGAATCACATACCTGGATAAAAACAGGAAAAATAGATGCATTAATCATACAAAGAAATCTGCACAGACAACATTGCAGTCTTTAGGCTACAATTGTTTATAACAAACGGTTCAAACAGTTTTCCAAGTGTTTCACAAAAAGCACTCAAAGCCAGTTGAGCTCCTTCGCGATGTTTTTTACTGAACTCCTGTAGTTTGAAAGAAACACAAGCTCGTCAAAGACCCAAAATTAAAAAATACAAAGGTGAATAACTACAGTAAGAAGCGCTATTTGGCTTTTGGCTTGGCAGACAGGGATCCCCTCCACCCACACTATAACAACTAAATGAACAAGAACCCTATTGGAAAAACAATTTTATTCTTGACAACCAATCACTGTTCATGTCCACAAACAATAAAAGAAGGATCAGAAAATTTTTAACTTGAGGAACTACTAATATTGCCAAATATGATTAAAGAAAATGACCAGAATTCGAGGAATATAACTTTTTAATAAAACTAAAACCAACCAGAGTGTGAACATACCTATCTGCAAGACTTTCCCTTATTGCAGCAGTAATTCCATACTTCTTCGAGCAAGATATTCCATATCCCTTGACCACTCCAGCAAGTCCAAAAGCTGCTCCTCGGCGTTCCCCATATTTGTCACTATTCATAAGTTGATCTAAAAACCTAGAAACAAGAGCAGGGTGCATCATCCTGATGCAAGAAAAAGACATGTTAGGACAGCTTGTAAACTTCAGAAACTAGAAATATACTGCCTCTAGTTCATTTTTTTCGATTTGGAGATGGAAGAATTAGAAAAGGACACGAGCATCAATAAATTACAATAACTAAATGCATCGTTATGAGACCTAGATTTTAATTTTAGGCAAAAATTGCTTCATACTTTCTTTGACTGCATTAGTGGAGATAAGGAAAACGGAAACTGCCCGCTGAACAGCCTCTGATGGAGTATTCAAAACATCCAACAACTTCACCACTGCATGGACTTCGGGATCATGCCAAGAAAATACAGATGTTAAAACAAACAAGAAAAAAGCTTGAGAATTTGCTATGAAAGGAAAACTCCAAAGGCTCCAGTTAACAGCACCCTCACGAAAAATCAATTTTTCCTCATCTGATGGCCTACAACAAATATAAAAGGTTAAATAATCCTTAATCATTACATCAGAGTCTTATCATAAATTCATTAATTAAACATGAAACATGCTGACAGGTAGTTCTCAAAGATTGGAAACAACAAGGAAACATTGTCTCTTCCATGCTTATCAATAATTATGATGCCATTGATCATTCTTCCTCGAACATCTGCATTAAGGTCACCCTACAACATAAAAGGGTTAAAAAAAAACAGAGACACTGATTTATTCAGACCAATTTATAGCTAAGATGACAAACACTTCAAGGCATACAGGATCGTACATACCAAACAAAATGATGAAATGAAAATGATGATTCTCCTTGATATGAGGTAAAAATGCAATAGAAGAGTCCAAAAATACGCTTTAAGAAAAAATAATATAGCTTTCTTCTAATTAATGAATAGATAGATATGGAAATCTTAATCTACTAAGAAACATAGCAGATCAGTGCTCCATTGGTAACAGCAGTGTTTTCTGGGTTAGACAATAACTGCAATGAAAAGCTCTTTAAGCATCAGTGTAATATTAAGTAGTACTTTGATTAAATGACTGTAGCTACCTTGTCTCCATAAATGGATGTGATAATTTGGGGAAGTAATTATTTCTTAACAATGAGCCAACTTAATTGAAGCAAAATGGCAAAGAAAATCTTACCAATGCTCGTGATATGAGGAATGTCATAACAACAGGGAGGTCTTTTTGTTCTTAGAACATCAGCAGCAGAATGTAAAGCCAGTGCTATTCCTTGTCTGCCCAGCCAACCAGCATCAACAGTATCCTCACCAAAACCAGCATCCCGGATATATAAAGAAAATAAAAGTAGAAAGAGATTCCTGAGGAGATCATTAAAAAAAATAAGAAAACAGCACACAGAAGAAGAATCGTAATTTTGTCACACTAACCTGTGTAGTATCTGGATTTTCATCCAAAGCAGCAGCTAATGCCTCTAGATGATGGAGTAAAAAACAAAGTGAGTGAGTTCAAATTAATAACAAAAACATGCAACTAGATGAAATAATTAACCAATGAAAACCAGTATGATAATTTAAACAACTAACCAATGACTTGAAAACAACAAGGTAAAATAAGTGAAATTTAAGATGGAAGAATGTTACAAGATCAAGTTCAGAACCATGTAATCTATATAATTGTAAACATGAAGAACAGTATCTTTTGGGGGATACATTGCCAACACAAATTCGTATGAGAACATATTGCCATAACAAGGTGGGCACTCATCAACACAAGGGGCTGGCATGACTAGCACAAGAAGTCCCGTTCCATGGACAACTATTTCTTAGGCATAAAGGGACCAAGAGATACCCCATGCATGAAAATATAAAAAATAAAAAGGAAACCAATAGAAAGTTTGAAACCAACAGAAAGTTTTAACTGCTCGCAACCATACAAATCAAAGATGTAACAAAAGTGGTTGAACTTGCCCTGATTCCGTATAAACTTAATCAAATTGCTTGCTAGGATCAAATCCACCAATTATATGAAGGCACTTAAAAGAAAATCACCAGATGACCAAAGAACTACTTGTTAATTCACCAACTAGAGCATGCAAGTTAGCTGTTTGTATTTAACATGCGTTTCCAGATCCACTATTTGACTGGACCATAAATGGTTAATAGCCCAGTTCACAGAACTTCCAGGTGATGTTCAAGCAATCAAACAAATCATTGATGACAATAACTTAATTCAAATGTCTCAGAATACTTCTAAAATGAGCAATCATTATATGACAAGTGAAGATCTTTCTAGTGAATTCAAATGCAGAGTCACAACTGAAGTCACAACATTAAGTTACTCAATCATTCAAGGTCTTAAATAGATGTTTTGATGGCTGTTACACATGCCCTTGTATGATAAACTTTACCATATGCATATGAAATTTAGCTAAACCTCCGAGAAGGTTACAGCATTTAAGTTACTCGAGAAGCAACGAATAACAGACACAAATCAAACTAACAAACTGGGAAAGGACCATGGACACATAAAAAAGCATTTAACCTCTGGTAAATTTACCAGGAAATATAAAAGTATGACTGACATTGAACATGATAGGCAAATTAAGGGTAAGGATAGAAGTAACCTAAAAATCTACAGGAGATCCTTGAATCCAGAAAGAGAGTTGAGATATCTAAAGTTGACTAGGCAATACTAAATTGCAACATTCTCAATGATAGTTCTCCTTCAACAAACAATTATCCAATATAAAAGTACGATGCTTTATACAGGGGCAAAACGACCATATCTAAATAGTAAATAGAATCCTAACTAAGAATAATTCATGTAATTGAATAAAAACCTAAGAAACACCCAAAGCTCTTAAATAGACAGAATTATAAATTGATGATGATGGCAGAAAATATGAATTTGGAGAGCACAAAAAGAGTGAAACAGGGAATTTATTAGTGGATGCCTCACAGCATGCAGTACATTTTAAGCAATAAAATATCAAGCCACGAGAATCTTCGAAGTGGAGGAACAAGTTTGATGCACTTGCAAAAACAACGAAAAAAAATGCAAGGTTGACATTTATAATTACACGTCAAGGGGAAGAAAATATAGGTGAACAATCAATAGAACAAGTGATAGAAATAAGCTATAGAAACTATCCACTGGACTATTTCCTGTTAAACAACGAAAAGTTCATTACCAAATTCAATTAGATCAAAGAAAACCACAACCGGCAAACCAAACCTTTTTTGGATCATGTAGAGCAATCCAAAGACTAGTTGCAACCTCAACATTCTCGGGGACAGATCAGCTCGCAACTGCTGGAATACATTTGATCTACATGAACATCTTTTGCATACACATACAGAGCCTGTAACCATAAATATTTGAAAATGAAATCATGGAAGGTTAAACAGAGTTACATGAACAATGAAACCAAAGTTAAAATGTATCATTATACAGGTGCAACTTCCTCTGGTTGTAAACCAAGGCACAATTCATTTAATGCTGGTCCAATAGAGCCCTGATAGGCAAGAACAACACCTAGAACATGATAAAGAGCCTGCAACACAAAGAGTGAATTATATTGCATGCAAAAAGAAAACAGACAGAGAAATCTGAAAAATCATATATATCACATTGGTTAATCAAAAACAAAAGTTTAGATATCTAACTGATAGCATTCGAAGTCTAGGAAGGGGTAACAGTGGATCCATGTGCAAAAAGAGAATACGAAGCACATCATCATGAAGTCCAGTCTTCTTGGGTGATAATAGAATGTGCTCCATTATCTGACAACAATGACATCACATATAGATTAACAAGAAGTTGCAATGAATTTAGTTATACATGATAGGGAGGAAAACTTACAGGAAATACAAAAGTAAAAGAATCTACAGGAAGAGGTCCAGGTTTACAAGACACAGATAAGCCATTAATTATTCTCTCAAAAAGACCCAAAGAAGGGCTCTCATTGGCTTCCCTGTCACCAGCTATTGGAATAAGATCCAAGAAAACACTGACATCCTTGGTCACAATAAGGCGTAGAGCAGTAGCAATGTCAAGAGCCCAATGACAAAGAGGTGCGGCTGTACATCTTGATAGCTTCACCAAGGTCTCATAGGCCACGTCACTCACTATAGGTGACTGTAGCAAAGGGTCAACAAACTTAATCTAATAACATGCACAAAAGAAGAGGACTAGGACCACATAGAGGAGCTTAAAGTATAAGAAGAATAAAAACCCTTAACGATACAAGCACTGAAAAATACTTTAAATCACCATATCTAAGAGAGAGAATCAGAACTCATATGAGAAATAGATTAGGACCACCATGGAAGAAATTCTCTAACATGAAAAATATTGTTTCCGAATAACCATCATAAAATTAAAATAGCAAGCGGGCTCTTAAAATGAACAATAGCAAGCATTGACATATCGTTCTTTCCCATCTCCTAGCATGCAGATGTTCATACAATAAAAGTGATCAAAGCTAATTGCTGAGGAATTGGGGATCAAAAAAGGAAAGGCAATTGAAGTTTAGTTTCACAGTGACCATTTAAGAGAACTGTAGACAAAAGGAAAGGAAGTTGAAGTTCAGTTTCACAGTGACCGTTCAAGAAGATTGTAGCAAAAAGGAAAGGCAGTTGAAGTTTAGTTTCACAGTGACCATTTAAGAGAACTGTAGACTAATAACAACATATGCTGCAGCTTCGCATCAAACATTTTTATCTTCGCATAAAAAAGAGTAAGAAGTAGAAGAACAGTCACATTCTGACATAATGCTTGTGAGATATCACTTGTTTGTCTATACATCAACAAAAGTAACACACAAAGAAAAGCAGGTTGCATGACACGAACCAGGGAAGGTAGTTGACTGTGTGCAAATACAGGGTTAGAGATGGCCATTTCCCCAAGAGCTCTCAGCATCAATGAAAGGTTGTACTAAGATATGCTATAAACATCACCAAGTCCTTCCCAATTGAATTTGTATCCATAATTTTTAAACATATATGCAGGTATCATTTGCAAAGTTGAGATTTAAAGGATAATATCCATCAAAGTCCAATGGCAGATACTCCCCATTGAGAATTTGGGTTTGGCTGCTCTCCAATCATTTTATTCCAGGTCCCCCACACTTTGTGTTATTATAATTTCTTCATCAATATTTATTCTCTTTATGTGCTTCAAAACAAAATCTGTTTTTGTTTCCTTATAGAGCTATATTCAATCAGATACATCATATAAAAATGTCATTTCATGGATTCAAACATGAAAAGCATAATTCTGTGTCATACATACATGCAAGCAATATTTACAAGTAAAGAGCTGAAGTGTGTGATTGGTATTCATAAATATACCAGTGGAAAGAATATGATGGTTTATAGCAATGTATGACAAAGCGGAAGAAATTGAAGTTTTTTTATCCTTCTAAATTATAGCCAGCACAAACATGAAGTTCAAAAGGAGCTAAATCCCAGAACAAAACTGAAAGTTAAACTAGATTACCTATATTCAGGGAACTTTGAAAGTCGCCTAGCATCCAAGTCTGTAATAAATTTTTGCGCAGCTTGAACATTGTCTGTACCTGAAAAAATATTACCAATGGAATACCCGATACATGATATTCCTGAAAGCAAGACACCGCCAGAAAAAAGAACACCAGATCATAAAGGTGAGCAAAAAAAAAGCAGAAAACCCAGATATGCTCTTAAACTAAATAAAAAGCCCCCAAAAATAACACACCTGGATGGGCTCTAAAAGAAGCACACCTGTAATACATAGGCTATAATGGCAATTTTAGAATTGGAGCAACAAGAAGCAACCCAAGCCGTGGAACACTAGGGGCTGCGATAAGAAAAAGTCATAAAAAGTACTGAAAACCTGAGAAAGGAAGCAGCAAAAAAGAGATGAGCTTTATAAAACTGCAAAAATCAAACTCATAACACAAAAAATAAGAGCAAAATGACTAATGCAAGACAATGGGATAAGAAAGAATAATATGAACCTGGAAGCTAACAATAAACCAGTGACAGTAATTGGAATCCAAGTAAAGCTAAACTGCTAAGAAAAAGAGAGTAGGAATGCAAAACAATGGAAAAAAGAGAGAAAATAACATAGGCTATAATGACAACTTTAGAATTGGAGCAGCAAAAAGCAACCCAAGCCATGGAACACCAGGTGGCTGCGACAGAAAGAAGTCATAAAAGGTACCGAAAGCCTGAGAAAGGAAGCTGCAAAAAAGAGTTGAGCTTTATAAAACTGTAAAAATCAAACTCACAACAACAAATAAGAGCAAAATGACAAACACTCTTAATGGGATAAGAAAGAGAACCTGGATGTTAACATAAACAAATGATAGTAATTGGAATCCAAGTGGAGCTAAACCACTGAGAAAAAGAGAGCATGAATGCAAAACAATGAAAAAAAAAAGAGAGAAGATAACATAAGAACTTCTCTGCAAGTCTACTAATAAGACTCAAAAAGACACAACCCAAAAAATCCAAAAAGCCAAACCCCATCTACCCATGATGAGAAAGATGGCAATTAGGGCAGAAGGCATGATTGTCATAGCTAACATGCTACTCAACCTAAATTCAATTAACATAACATGGCAAGGATGTACTGAATAGCAATAAATAAAAAAGCAAATCAAACCAAACCAAGCTGAGAACCAGTCATCACCAAACCTAACTAAATGAAAACTATACCTATAACCCCCAAACAGAGAAGATGGATATGGGCAACCAAAACAAAACCAGCCTCACGTAGGATCAACACCTTTCCCAACACCAAAACACCTTGTATAACCTGCAACATCCTGCATAACTTGCCAACTTGGAGCACCTTTCATGGGCAGCAATTCCAATGCATCAATAAAGAGAAGAGGACTGATGAATCAGAGCCAAAAGCCTTTGAGATCAGCACCAAATCCCCCAAAAACAGCAAGCCAAAACCCAGACAAAAGGAAAGAAAAAGAAGGCTGATTAGTCATGCCATCATTGCAAGGCAAATAGAGACACAAAAGCAATCCCACCTTACCCTAACAGCTCAGTTCTTGGTGACTTCGATGGAGAAAGAGAAGAGGAGTGCAGGAAAACCAGGAAAGAGAGAAAGATGAGCTTAACCCAATAGTTAGCAACCCCAATCCCAGCCCCAGCAAATTAGACCCAAACCAAAAAAACATAATGCCCTATGCCGAATGAAGGAAAATTAACACAAGAAAAAAAATAAGCATGCTCCTAGCCCAAGCCCACCAACATAAGCTGAATAGAAGGGCAGGAAAGCCAGCCAAAAAGAGCCGAGCAAGAGGTAAAAAAGCCAGCCAAGAAGCACTTTGCACTTTTCCATTGAATAGGAAGTTGTCTCTTGATATACAGTGGATTCACCAATCCTTTTAGTTTATTTGTTATTTCTTCAACGCATCATGCATGTTATACAATCCAAAACTTGCAAACTGGATTATCTAATTTGTGATCTTTTTTATCAATATCTTTTATCTCTACTTTTATCACTCACAAAGAACACCAAGAGAGATCATTCAAGCACATTCAGGACAAGCTTAAAAAGATGTGAGTATACCCGATAATACCCACACTACCAAGTCTTAAGGAATCTTCAAGCACATTCAGGACAAGCTTAAACGCATCCTGCATGTTATACAATCCAAAACTTGCAAACTGGATTATCTAATATGTGGTCTTTTTTATCAATATCTTTTATCTCTACTTTTATCACTCATAAAGAACACCAAGAGAGGTCATTCAAGCACATTCAGGACAAGCTTAAAAAGATGTGAGTATACCCGATAATACCCACACTGCCAAGTCTTAAGGAATCTTCACAAACTTTAATCCTGGCTTGTCTCTATTCTTTTGAAACAGATATCAGCAGATCCGATATGATTTTGGTTCTCTGCATCAAGAAGAAAACGAGCATTAGATATGGTCACAAATCTGCTAATGAAAAACTTGTTACACTGGTAAGTGAGTGGATACCCTGCCTATTGTTGTTTGCATAATGAAGAGAATTAAGCAAGCAGGTTAAATGCTTGAAAAAAATAAAAATGTCAGTTTCAAGTTTCCACCTAAAGCCATATGCAAATGCTATTAACTGACAAGTTTAAATCAAGTAAATCAACAGGCCCAGAACTCTTCACCGATGACATGCAAGAACGCATGCCTTAAATGCCATTGCCTTCAAGCTAAAACAATGTTAAATGTTTAGTTCTTTCCAAGTTTCATCAACTCTATAAGCTTCCTGCACCATTTATACATTCCTTTATTGGGAGGCCATATTAGACACGGGGTAAAAGTAACCCTCTCGAAAAGTAAGCAGGAAAAGAGTCAAATTATGATTATGTTGGAATCGTTCCTTGTTTTGTTCTTCTTTAATGGGTCGGCTTCTGCAACAATTAACTTCGGTAGCAATTTTTTTCTCGATAGCTCCTAAAACCCTTGATTACAGCCTTTATCCGAACAAAAATCAAATCCAACTCTCTATTTTCAAAACAAAAAAAAAAAACCATACACAAAAAAAATCTGGCACGACATTACCTGCTTTATATACATCTTAAAATACAGAATCATCCGCCTTCTATCAAAGAGATTAAAGAACAGCACCATTAGCGGAGTTTTCTTACTGTTAGAGACAGAAAAAAAATTAATTTAAATTTTTTTTTTTAAAAAAAAAAAGGATTAGCATGCCTATCTGTGTACGATCCAAAATCTGATATTATTCCATGCCTTTTTAAGCATGAAATTAAAAAGAAATAAATAAATAACAGTTTCCAAGATTAAAAAATAAATGGTTAAAAAAACTAACAACTGCTAACTAGGGTTTCAACTTCCATAAATTTACAGAATATACAAAAATCGGAGTCTCAAACCTAAGTTCTAAGTAACAAATACAAGCACTAAAACCACGGCGTAGCGGAGCAAAATTAGCAAGAAAACTTACGAAATTGTTGCTCCATCGACTAGAAAGGGGTTTGGCTTGAAGAAGAAGAAGATGAGGAGTAGTGGAGGACTGGGTTTGAGCGGGCGAGTTAATGGTTTAGGTGTTGGGTGGGCGCGCAAGTTAAGGCCGTTGAACAGAGTGCTCCAGCGGTGTGTTTTAGCGCTGGGCTTGTGGTGTGTCTCTATCAGATGCTTTGACATGTCTTCCTCTTCCACTAAGTTCTTGGCCGCTATCGCTGCATCATATGATCCAAGAAATCCTTCCTCTTCATACTTTGTCTCCACCGTGAAACTCCATTGTTGTTACAGAATTTAACAGGCAAAGAAAAGAGGAACTTGAAAGATCAAGGAATTTTTTTTCGTGTCCTGTAAATCAAAATCAATGAAGTGGAAGTGTAACAGAAGGGTTGTTTTTTAACGTTACTAAAGGGAAGTAACGGATAGTTTTGATGTCGATTTGATTTTTCTATGTTGTTAACAGATAGTGATGTCGATTTGATTTTTCTATGTTGTTAACAGATAGTGATGAGTAGTGATGTCACGGATAGTTTTCTTTCTTGTTTCTTAATTACTAAAGGGATTCCTATGAATATAATACCCATATTATTATAATATATGATAAAAATATTTTCATTTTAATATAGATAGGTACTCTCTCTATATCATAAATATTTAAAACAAAATATATATACAGCAATTAAAAGTTTGAGGATCAAATTTGATATAATCAACAAATAATATGATATTTCTAAATTTTTTCATAATTTCTGAAAAAGTTTTTTCCGCTCAAAATAAAAAAGAAAACACTTTCCTGGAAACTAAACCAAATTTTTCTTTGAGTTGAAAGTATTTTCTGTTTACCAACTTTTCTAATAACAAACAAATACAGAAAAGTTTGGAAAATGATTTTCTGAAAACCACTTTTCGAAAAACAAACACACCCTAAATAAGTCTATTATTGTTCAAAATAAAACCCACAAGGATCATGTTCTAAATCGATATGCCAAGCCATATCGGATTTAATAAATATGGTTTTGAGTGAGGGTTAATTGGGTAATGTTAGTGGTAAGCAAAAAAACCTAAAAACCAATTAAACTGGAAAAACTGGAAAAAATTTAACCAAGAAAACCGAATTAAAAAATAAAACCAAATGAACCGATTAAAAAGCCTAAGAAAAAAACCGATTTGCCCTAAATTTATGCCTTTCCCGCTTTAATATTGTATACTCCATCATTATTATTTATAAACAAAAGATAAAGAGTAAGAAAACATTTTTTGCTATCTATTTTTGCATAAAAGAGATGTGCATTAGGGATATTTTTACCCTAATTTTTGCTATTTGATTTAATTAGAGACAGTCTCAATTTCATGGATTTTACAAGGTTGTGTTGGGTTTTTTATGAGTTGGTTCTCTTGTCATATAGATCATTATTTTGCACTTTTTACATAGTTAAAAATCCCAGCCATTTAGACTAATCAATTTATCATCCATCTTCTCCATTTGCTGGCATCAGCTTGCCTTTCACATGAAACATAACTTGATAGTTTTGGTTTTTCCAATTTTTTTCCTCAATTATTCGAACCGAAAATGATCGGTTTAAACTGGTTTCGATTCTGAATTAAGAAAAAATAAAAATTCGGTTTGGTTGGTTTTTTCAAGTAAAAACCGAACCGAACTGAAAATGCTCACCCCGAGGTAATGTCATGAGAATTTATTTGCTTTGAGGATTGAATTGATAATTAGAGTTTTTTTATATAAAATATTTTTTTCTTAATTATGTGTATATTAACTCATTAAAGAAAAATAGCGGATAAATTATTATAGTTTAATTTAAACAATTGATTCCCAAGGAAAACTTCTTTTGTAAAACTTCTCAAGGTATGGATGGTTATTGAACTAATATGGTATTGTTTATCTCAGGATTTGCTATCATGTTTTTTATGAGAAAATTCAAGAACATCATAATTTTGATTTCACTTTCTTATTGAATATCACGGCAGAAATACCAATGGTGTTGTTTTTGACCAAATATCACCATCACATTTTTTGTTGTTGTTGATAACGACAATCATTATGCCCCCTAACGTTTCAAGATGCCTCAATCCATACATGAAGGACATTTCAAGTTGCCTCAACCATACATGAAGGAGATGATTATAGATTACTCTCGTGCAATGTTATAGGTAGAATCAATTTTTTAAATAAAAAAATATTAGAGATAATTAAGAATTTTATTAATCAAGTTAAATTTTGATTAATTTAATATCACAATAAAAAATAAGGTAACAACAAAAAATAAAAATATTACTCTAGAAAAAAGATGGGCTACCATGCGAAATCAATGACACATGAGATATGTCAAGATTACTTGTCTATCATGTGTCCTAGATCATGAGATCAAGATAATTCAATATAAAAGGAAATAGATGATAAATAAAAACAAAACTGTAAAAATTAAGAGATAAATATAGATCAAGATATTTAATAGCATAACACATGTTATTTATCCGATTGTGTTTAATGAATTTATTTATTAAAATCAATCTATATTATAAAAATAAATTTAATTTATATGAAATATAAAAAAAATTAAAGATGAATTATATTAACTTCATGAAAAATTAAAGACACACAATGTAATTGAAAATATAATTACCATTTAAAAAAGGCTAAATAAGCTAAAAATAACATAAGAGGGGTATTAATTAAAAAAAAAACTTAAAAAATATTTTATAAAAAGACATAAAAAAGGTATCAATTGGAAAAAAAAAACAAAGAAAAGTATCAAGAAAGGAAAAGCCCAAGTGCATGGGCCTTGAAGCCCAGGCTAATGCAGGCCTATGAGCCTGGGCCTACTATTTTTTTCAAGTCATCTACAATTTTATTCTAAAAAGAGAATTGACAAACGTGACGTTGCTTATTGTGGGAGACGATGTGTTGTCTGTCAGCCCAAAATCCAACAACCATTTTTGTGGTTGGAAATTTGGGCTTGCTAGTTTTTTTTACCAAAAAAACCTTGTTTTTCAACCATTTCAATCGCAAAACACCCTACAAACACCAAGCAACCAACCTATCAACCTAATGAACCAAAAAAAGGTTTAAACCACTTAAAAAAACCAGAAAAAATATTGCATCCTTGACATATATTTAGTTTCTTAAGCTATATCGAGGCTTAAAACAAACACTATAAGACTCCCTTCACCTAGTGAAACTCGTTAACACCAATTTTAACTTTTTTTTATGGTTGGATCGTCGTTAACAAAAAGATCTCTCTCTCTCTCTTTCTCTTCCAAAATTTGATTACTCTTTCCACTCCCATGAAAAAATTACCGGAAAAAAAAAAGATTCTAGTAACAAGATGTATTTTAAAAAAAAAAATTAAAAGGACCAGCCACGTTAGACACAAACCATTCCATGTGCCAACAGATAATTAGGCAAGTAATGCTCTCTTCCTTAAAGCATGGATACTTGGGATCCAACTGTTTATTGTCACCTCCATAAATGCTGAGATAATTGTTGCGCTGCTATGAACACACTTGATTTTGAGGCAGAATGTCTTGTGAATATGTTTTCATCTATTTATAATAAATACATTTTTTAATATGATTTTGGTGAACTTTCATGATTGAAATGTAATCAAGTGGCTTTGCTACTGCTAAATATATAGCAACATATTGTCCACCTGTTTTTTGATTCAACATATTATTGCTCTAATAATTAAGAACTAGCTAAACATTTGAAAATTGAGTAATGTGAGAGACAAACAGTTAAAATGGAAAATCCAGTGTTTTTACACTTGGAATCTTCTCACATTTCACCATCCCAGAGTTCATCCATTGTCCTTTATGCACCATAAGTCCCTTGCACAAAAGTATTTCCTATAACAAGCCTCTCCTACATGTTTAAATTATAAGGTCAATCATTTTGCATTTTGAAGGAAGTAAATTACTTCTTATAGCTCATGGATGATTTAGTTGTGTGTAATTACTTGATAAATTCAGAGCGCTAATATATGACCCTAAGATTCATCAAGTAGGTAAAACATGAGCCTAAGTGCATTAACGCAAGAGACCACTTGCATGACCAGACCCATAAAATCTTACAGGCTAATTCAAGCAAAATTTTATATAACTGTAGTAAATTATTACTTACTCAGAACTACAATTATCAGATATTTAGTAGGTGTAGTGCAGCTCAAGACAAAAAATAATGTATTAGGTAGAGCAAGTGCACAGAAACATTCATAGACATAAAACATTGAGAGAGAACCCTGTCACTTGCCTGCTCAATTTCATAAAGCTTGGAAAATAAGTCTTCAGGAATAGACCAATAAAAAAATGTCAATGTTTTCTATGATTCTTGCCTCGTTTATGCTTTTAAGTAGCACACCGTGGCCCATTTGTAGTCTTCATCGAAGAACCATTTGTGCTGGAGATTTGCCTAATTTCTCAGCAATTATTTTAAGAATTGGATTCTTGAGAACCTCAGTCTTGATCTTCTGTGAACCTGCGAAACCTAATAGTGCACACCGCTCAAAAGAGTAGGGGGGAAGGAAACAAAGGAAGACAAATGACCATCACAGTAATTAATAATTTGACTTTTTTCCCTTTAAAATGAATAGATGTATTGCATTAGAAAAGGAAGATTTATAAACAAACTAAGAGAGATATCAATATTGTAAATCCCGAGAAAAAAAAAATCAAGGCTGGATTAAATTAAAGGAAATAAACTAAACTAAAAAGAAGTGGGGGCAAAATGAATACACTTAAAGAAAATGGGGCCTAAATGTAAATAAGAATAATTATAGAGTATAAGCACTCCTTTTCTCACCAAAAAAAAATCTGCAGATAATCTCTGGTCATGACAGACCCTATAGGGTAGTAGGTCTGGTTTGTTGATGAGAAATTTTGACTGTCTTAGAGGCAGAACTGGGCTCTCCTTCCTTCAGAGAACTTGTAGCCTCATGTTTTAGCTTTCCAACAAGACTAATCTCGCTTGAATTGAAGTTCTATAACTCTAGATATAGTTAAAAATCTGAGGAGAGGTCGGAAAGTAACAGTTAAAAAATGAGACAATAACAGTTCAATGTCTAGACAGTAACAATTTGGGATTTAAGCATAAAAAATTCAAATATATATATATATATATATATAAAGGAATGATAACTGCGGTTGGACAAAGAATGACAATATTAATGGGTGAGATGAGAAAAACGTAAAATATTAAGAAATGACTGAAAGAAAGACTTGTTGGTTTGTTGATATGTTTATAATAAAACATATCCTTGAGTGAGGAGAATTTATGAGATAAACTTGTGAATTACAGGAGGGACCACAGGCGTGGTGCAACAACAACAGTAATAATAGGGGAGCACGAGTAGAGCTTCTATTGCAGGTAAGTGAATCGCCCTATACTTCCTAATTAATTCCATGATTTATTTATATTACAAATGTGAAATATAAATTACTGAATATATGTGTATTCAAGGTGAAAAGTTATTGTGTGAATTGCTAAATGATGAAATTACCACTAACAAAGGAAATATGAGAAGTGCGATTTGAGGCGTAAACTAGCATACATTTAGTGTATGTTAGGATAATGAGTAAGTGAATCGCCATGATTGAACTACCATACATTTAGTGTATATTAGGATCCCGGGTAAGGGGATCGCCATGTATAGACTAGCATACATTTAGTGTATGTTAGGATCCCGGGTAAGGGGATCACCTTGCATCGACTCATATGGGATGATGATGATGATGCCAATGAAATTGGTATTGGTAATGTGATAAGTAAAAATAATCATGTTCGATCTCATAAAGTCTGGAATGAAGGTTGAAAGTGGCAAAGGGAACAATTATTAATAGTTGGATAAGGAAGGGATTCTAATAAAAACTAGAAGGGAGAAGCGAATGAACTATGAATGCAGTTTACCTTATTGAAATTATTAGATATTTGTGTTGTTATATTTATTGTAATATTCACCTTTCAATAATATGTATTTTGTTTCAAGATCATCGCATGTACGATAAGAGTAGATCCTAGCTTATGTTCCCTTCTTGTAATCTAGGTTCTAGGGAGTATACCCTTGTATTTTATAAACATGAAATTGTTTGTATAACTTGATTTGTATAATTAATGTTTAAACTTGATTAAATGAAGTTAACCATGTAGTTCATATAACCATACTTCATGCCTATGTAATTATATTTATTTATTTTTATCCATCCATAATGATATTTTGTTATATAATGCATATCATAAATATTGTGGTTGATAGGTATGAGTATAAGTGTGGAAATTGAAACATAGGATGATTGGGTTGTGATACGATCCAGGTAAGGTCAAATTCGGATTTTGACGTAAAATGCGCAACTATCCAGTTTTACGAAAATAGTCATAATTCTCAATCCTACCATTGGATCGGGCTGAAATTGTACGTGGAGGCTCCTGACATGTTTTCATACCTTGGGTTAAAATATCATGTCAATCAGAGTTCGGCAAGGCATCCAAACACGGGTCAACAAAGGTTGTACGGGTTTTGTTATTTGCTTCCTTTTGACTTGTGGACTTCCTATTTGGCTAGAATTCTTTTCCTAAAAGGATGCGGCAGCTTATTTTGGGAATCTCCTAGTTCTACAAAGATCTTTAATGGGCTTCAACATAGTTTCCAAGTGTGGTAAGGATTCATAAATGTTTCAGAATCCTTTTTTTACAAGGATTCCTTATTCATCCTAGCTACAAAAAGGAAAGAAGATTTCAGAACTAATTCTACCTTCAGATTTGATTCTCCTAGCTTATATAGGACTTCTAAAGGGCTACAAATCTGATCCTATCATATTTAGGATATTAAATTCGGATTTATTTATTTTATTGTTATTTTCTTCTTAGTTTAGGGTTTATTTATATTATTTGGGTTTAATTGTAAGTGGGCATCATATAAGTCCACATAAAGGGTCCATTAGGGTTTATTTTAGTTTGCATTCACTATAAATAAGGGCATAACTAGACATGTAGGGAAGACAATTCATATTAATAAAACTTCTTGTTTGCCGCACTTTGTGTGTGTGTGTTGGTGAGATAATCTCCCTTCCATGGTTCTCTAAAGAACTGAAAACGACTTATCGAAGAGCAACTGGCTTCGTGGCGTTATCCTTATACTTCTCGTTCGCGAATCAATATTCGTTGGGTGGGGGTTTACGTTTCCAATAGTGCTGGTGCCTAGGTACAAGTTATCTTTGTGTCACACTCCTATCAAACCTGATTTACTTGGCTTTCCGGGAATTGGTGTCTTTGTGTGTGGGTTGCGTGACCACGTGATCACGAGGTTCGCATCAGGTTGGGAATTAAGTTATGAGATGCGAGTTATTGGAAATGTAAAAAGATTCCATGGTAATAACTTGGGACCTTCCAGATAGGGGGGACCCTGTCGAAATTCCGGTAGATTTTAATACGAAGACCATGAATATATATATATACAAAAAAAAAATTATTCTGTTTTTTTTTTCGATTGACATGAGATTGTTGTTTTATCCCGGAATGGGGGATGTTACATTTGGTATTAGAGCCCAGGTTGCTATTTTAGGGACATGAATAATTAGATGATTTTGAAATGTGTTTTCAGGATGGTGAGAACAAGGCAAGGAGCCAAGACTGATCCATCCCCAGTTCGGGGAAGTGACCAGAGTTTTCTTAATGAAAGTGATCCAGACTAGGATCCCTTGGCAGACACCTCCTCTCATATACCTGCAACACCAATGTACTCAGAAGGGGGTGAGTTAGTGAGACTTCAAATTATAGCAACAACGGAGAAGTCTGAATCTGTCCTGCAGCCCCGACACTATTTAGTGTTCATCCCATATCTTGAGTTTTAGAAGCCAAATGACCTCAACTTTTTTTTCCTGGAAAGCTAAGAGAATTTTCTAGAACTTTCATGAGTATAGGTGGCTCCAGTTCTGATGTTAACAATGACGTTTTATTCAAACAAAAAGATAAGGATTTTCGCCAAGTCAAGATGTGGCCACCCACTCAACAATTATTCATCAAATCAATAGTTTCAAATTTTAGCCTATAAAAGGAGGCATTTGCCATGCATTTAGACATCTTGGTGTTCAGATCAAGATCATGCTCTTGCTCTTTTTCTTTGTATTTTGTAATGTTTATGTTTTATTTGATGCTATATTAATCTCTTGTTTATACTCTTCATTTCCTTTCCTTTATTTGTATAATTATGTTCTTATCTTATTTATTTATGTTTCTTTCTTTCATTATGTTTAGCTAAATCTATTATGTCAATGTGAAAAGGGTACACTAATGGTGTAAGAATAAGTATAGTATAAACTCAACATGGACTTTAATGCTTGATATTAACATGTTTTATATTTGTTACCTTGTTCACTTTTAATACTTTGCTTGTTAAATGGTTAATCTAGATTTATGTTGTATAACACTTGTTACAACAAATACTTGGCACTTTTATAGCCCATACTGTATGGTATAACCGACACCTGAGCTATGAAAGGAACTTGATTTGTTGTTAATTTAAGTTATAATCATGAATGCCTGACAACATTTACAAGTATTAGCATCATTCGAATAAGATAACTAATGTAATCATGTTAATAATTTATAATCTGATTGGAACCTCCTTCACGTGTGGTTTCCAAGTTGAGTAATAAGAGTTTATACTATACTTGTTTGAAATGCCATTAGTGGATCCTCTAACCTTGACATTTGTTTTTATCATTGTTTAATCCTTACAGTAATCTTCAAGTTCTCATTAATTTCTTCCTCTTCTTTTTATTTACTACTACTACTACTACTACTACTACTACTACTACTACTACTACTAGTATTATTATTATTATTATTATTATTATTATTATTATTATTATTATTATTATTTTACATTCTTGTTATATTTTATGTACGTTAAGTATGCTTTGTGTTTGATCAAGGATCCTGACATTGTTGGTCTTGCCTTGTTCATTCGCATCAGAAATCTGTTTATATTATATAATACATCTCTTTGATCTTTTTATAAACTCAGTATATAGGCTGGAAACCTGTGACCCGATCTTTTAGATCATTCTCAGGTATAACAACGCCACGTACTGTGATACGATCCAGGCAAGGTCAAATTCGAATTTTGATGTAAAATGTGCAACTATCTAGTTTTACGGCAATAGTCATAATTCTCAATCCTACCATTGGATTGGGCTGAAATGTTACGTGGAGTCTCCTGACATGTTGTCCTACGTTGGGTTAAAATATCATGTCAATCGGGGATCGGCAAGGCATCCAAACACGGGTCAACAGAGGCTGTACGAGTTTTGTTATTTACTTTCTTTTGACTTGTGGACTTCCTATTTGGCTAGGATTCTTTTCCTAAAAGGATGTGGCATCTTATTTTAGAAATCTCCTAATTCTACAAAGATCTTTAATGGGTGCAACATATTTTCCAAGTGTGGCAAGGATTCATAAATGTTTCAGAATCCTTTTCTTACAAGGATTCCTTATTCATCCTAGCTACAAAAAGGAAAGAAGATTTCAGAATTAATTCCACCTTCAGATTTGATCCTCCTAGCTTATATGGGACTTCTAAAAAGCAACAAATCTGATCCTATTATATTTAGGATAGTAAATTCAGATTTATTTATTTTATTGTTATTTTCTTCTTAGTTTAGGGTTTATTTATATTATTTGGGTTTAATTGTAAGTGGGCATCATATAAGTCCGTATAAGGGCTCCATTAGGGTTTATTTAAGTCTAGAGTCAGTATAAATAAAGACATAACCAGACATGTAAGGAAGACAATTTAGATTAATAAAACTTCTTGTTTGCCGCACTTTGTGTGCGTGTGTGTGTTGGTAAGATAATCTCCCTTCCATGGTTCTCTAAAGAACTGACAAAACGACTTATCGAAGAACAACTGTCTTCGTGGTGTCATCCTTATACTTCTCATTCGCGAATCAATATTCATTAGGGTGGGGTTTACGTTTCCAATAGTGTTGGTGCCTAGATACAAGTTATCTTTGTGTCACACTCCTATCAAACCTGATTTACTTGGCTTTCCGGGAATTGTTGTCTTTGTGTGTGGGTTGCGTGACCACGTGATCACGAGGTTCGCATCATTTGGTATCAGAGTTTGGCTCCATTAATCAGTTATATCCTTCTGAAATTTTCGTTTCTTGTTGTTTTCGCAAAAAATTCCTTAGTGTCCAATTTCTTTTTCTCTTGATTTGGGAGCATATAAGGAAAAAAGATAATAATAAAAAAAAGTTATTTTGTTTGGTTCCTGACCAAAATATAGCAGTGGCATAAAAAAAAGAGAAAAAAAGGAAAAAAAAATCGTTCAAAATGGCATTTATTTGTTTTTGCTGCAGAAAACTAAACAAAGGAAAATTTGACCAAATCAACTAGGAATGAGCTCAAATTTGATTATGTTATTACTGGGACCCTAATCGCACCACATATTGATTTTGGGGTCAATTGGATATCATTTGCTTTGGGTTTCAAATTCGGGTCTAATCAAGTCTGATTCATAATGTTTTTGCGTTAGTATATCAAACCTTATTGTAAATTGCTCAAATTTCATATTCTGTCTATTTGGGTTGGTAGAGCACTATATCTGAAATTTTTGCTCAATTGGACATCATTTACTGTAGGTTCCAGATTTTGACTCAACTCGTCGTAAACAAGTTTGTTTTGCGTCAACTTTTAAAATTCAGTGATGCGAACCTCGTGATCACGCAACCCACAATCAAGATTGAGATCTGATCCCAGAAATCCAAAATAGGTCTGATAGGAGTGTGACATAATGGAAACCTGCCCCAAGGCATCAACACTATTGGAGTGAGTAGAATGACGCCACGAAGCCAGTTAATCTTTGATAAGTCAGATTCAGTTTGTTCAAGAACTGAAAAATGCAAGAATTACTCTCACACGTTAAAACTGAAAAATTCAGAATAATAATCATCAAAGCTGCCAAAATTTTGGCTTACATGGATTTAAATAGTTCCTGAAGAATTAACCCTAATGGACCCCTTATGTGGACTTATATGAGATCTGACATCACACCAATCGATGACTACTTTCCCGTTGAATCTTTACTTTCTGTTTCTACGAGGCCTTGGTTTGCTAATATTGTTAATTTTCTTGTTTCAGGACAATTGCCACCTCATTGGAGTACCCAAGACAAAAGAAAGTTCTTGAACGAAGTGAAGAACTTTTATTGGGATGATCCTTATTTATTTAAATATTGTCCTGATCAAATATTTCGAAGATGCATTCCTGACAATGAGGTAAGTAGTGTCATTAAATTTTGTCATTCTGAGGCATGTGGAGGTCCTTTCTCGTAAAAAAAACAACTGCAAAAATCTTACAAAGTGGATTTTACTAGCCCACCATGTTCAAGGACTCACATGCATTCTGCAAGACATGTGAAAATTGTCAAAAGTTGGGATTTATTTCAAAACATCACATGATGCCTTTAAATCCTATTCTTGTCATTGAGATCTTTGATTATTGGGGTATAGATTTCATGGGTCCATTCCTCCATCATTTGGTTTAATAGCATCCAACAAAGGTATATTGTTCCTTACCTATTTGAAAGTTTCAAAGATTTCAGAGTTGTGGTTAACTTTTCTTTGTTTGGTCATGGCATGAGGAAATGAGAGTGCTGGCGAGGAATCAACCTTTTCTTTGCAATGTTCAGATTCAACCCCTTCCTAACCCTCATAGATAGACTCATCATCTTTCTCACAAGGTTCAAGAGTGGGTTTTTCAATAACCTTACCACTACAAAGAGTGATGACTGATTTGACTTGATCCATGTGTTGGCTTCCGGAACTACTTGCATTTGCATTGTATTGCCCTTTTGGATTTTGCTGTGGTTGAGATGGAAACTTACCTTTCTCTTGGAAACTAGGAGCAGATGTTAACTTTGCAAGAGTATCTTTAAAATCTATCACTCCTTGAGTAAGTTGAGTGTTGATTGCCTCTTGCTTTTCAATGAATGCATGCAATGTTTCCTCAAGATTTCTTCTACGAGGTGGAGCATAATGAGGTGCATATCCATGAGAATTTTAAAAATTATGGTGTGCTTGAAACGGTGGCCGTGAAGTTTTTGCATTCTTATTATCACTTTTCCAACTTAAATTTGGGTGGTTTCTCCAACCAGGGTTGTATGTTACTTGGGTTATGATTGGGCATTTGGAAACTGTTTAAAGCATGAGCTTGTTCATGGAGACATTCCTTAAAAGAAGGCAAAGTTGGACAGTCATTGGTTACATGTTCATTTGTTTCATAGATTTGACACACAGTGTCTTGAACAGATTTTATTTGACCACTCGTTTTCAATTCTAATGCCTCGACTTTTCTAGCTAAAGATGCAAACTTGGCTTAGAAGTCATGATCTTCCCTAAGGTTATACATACCTCCACTAAATGTATGAGGTTGGGTTTTACTTAGTGCCTCATAAGAGCCTGTAGTGTCCTAATTTTGTGCATTTTCGGCTAGCAAGTCTAGGTACTCCATTGCTTCATTAGGGTCTTTATCTTCAAAAGTTTCATTGCATATCAATTTAACCATTTGCCTATCTTTAGGTGTTAACCCTTCATAAAATTGTGAAACCAATCTCTATGTTTCAAAACCATGATGAGGGCAAGTATTAAGCACGTCTTGATACATATCCCAACATTGGTAAAATGTTTCACTTGATTTTTGAGTGAAAGTGGTTGATGTGAACCTCGTGATTATGTGGTCACGCAACCCACGATCAAGATTGAGATCTGATCTCGGAAAGCCGAAATAGGTCTGATATGAGTGTGACACAATGGAAACCTGCCCTAAGGCACCAACACTATTGGAATGAGTAGAATGACGCCACGAAGCCAGTTAATCTTCGATATGTCAGATTCAGTTCGTTCAAGAACTGAAGAATGCAAGAATCACTCTCACACGTTAAAACTGAAAAATTCAGAATAGTAATCATCAAAGCTGCCAACATTATGGCTTACATGAGTTTGAATAGTTCTTGAAAACTTAACCCTAATGGACCCTTTATGTGGACTTAAATGAGGTCCACTCAAAAGTGGCCCAAAACCCTAAACTGAAAAGGCCCATAACCTGATCCAAACAAGTCTTGGACCCTAGCTCAAAACAAAGTTTTAATTAAGCCCAAAGATGAAAGAAATTAATAAAAATAACTAATCTGTCATTAAATACCACCAGCCTTTCTTTCCTTGTGTAGCTAGGAAGACTAAGGAATCCTTATAAGAAAAGGATTCTGAAACATTAATGAATCACCGCCACACTTGTAGATTATATTGCAGCTCATTAAAGATCCTTGTGGAACTAGGAAATTCCCAAAACCAGCTGCCACATCCTTATAGGAAACGAATCCTAACCAAATAGGAAGTCTACAAGTCAAATGGAAGTAAATAACAAAATCCGTACAGCCTCTGTTGACCAGTATTGTGGTTCCTTCCCCAACTCAGATTGACTTGAATTTTTAACCTAAGAGAGTAGAACATGTCTGGAGAGTCCACATAAAATATTAGCCCGATTCAACGGTCGGATTGAGGATTATGACTGTTGCCGTGAACCTGGACTGCCGCGCTTTTTACACCAAAATCCGAATCTGACCTCACTTGGGTCGTATCACAGGGCTGAACCGTATCAGTGGTGATTTGTCTTTTGAAAGAGTTGGTTCTGTGAGATGAAAAAAACTTCTTTAAAAATTATTGTTGCATTTCATCCAAGCATGAATGAATCCTGACCTATGATTTTGTAGCTATGTTTTAGCTTTATCTTTTAATGAAAAAGAAAAAAGCTTTAATCTAATGATATTCATGCTATAATTTAAGTTATTATAGGTGTTACAAACTTCTTCAAATTCTCTCAAATGCAAGTAAAAGTTGAATAATGTCTTGCTTAAAATTAAAATGAGATGCATTAGGAGGAAAAACTATGCATGAGGGTGCATTTGTTCATGTGGGATTCATGTGGTCTCTAAGTGTTCTAACACGATTATTCTCATTATTCTCATCATGAAGTGACTAGTTATCTTCTTTGACCATATTTTCTGAAAATGATGAGGATACCCTACAAAGTCTACCACTTAATGTACGTGACCAAACACTCATGCACGTATAGAAAGAGATTAAAAGGAAGAAGAAAAGAAAACAAAAGGAAACAAAACAAAAGAAACAAAGTTAGATATAAGAAAAGTGAAAGGAGAAAATAAAATACATATTATAATTTATACAAGAATTTACCTCCCCGGCAACGGTGCCAAAAACTTAACACAACCAAAAGATTGATGTCTTCTCCCAAGTGTAAGAGTATCGAAGTAATAACTAACCCGGCAAGACCGGGGTCGAACCATAGGGAGGTTAATTGTATAAATTATAATTAACAATAATACAACAACAACAACAATAACAATAATAGTAATAGAAATAATAATAATAATAATAATAATACTAATATTAATGGTAATAATAGTAGTAGTAGTAGTAATATTATAATAATAATAATAGTAATAAAGAAGAAGGAGAAGTTGAGAATTTTGAGATGAAAGATCAATGTAAGGATTAAACAATGATAAAAACAAATGTCAAGGTTAGAGGATCCACTAATGGTATTTCAAACAAGTATAGTATAAAATCTTATTATTCAACTGGAAACCACACACAAAGGAGGTTCCGATCGGATGATTTGTCACTAATAGCTCATTATAAATTGTTAATATGATCATATTAATTATCTTCTTTAAGTAACACCAAACTTTTAAATATTGTCAGGAATTCATTATGCTAACTTATGTTAACAACAAATCAAGTTCCTTTCATAGCACATGTGTAGGTAAATACCATACGGTTGGGCTATGAGAGTGCCAAGTATTTGTTGTACCAAGTGTTATACAACACAATTCTAGATTAACCATTTAACAAGCAAGGTATTAAGAATTAGTAAGATAAAAAGATAAGACATGTTAATATTAAACATTAAGGTCCATGTTGAGTTTATACTATACTTATTCTTACACCATTAGTGTAACCTTTTCACCTTGACATAATAAAATTAGCTAAACATAATGAAGAAGAGAAACATAAATAAACAAAATAAGAACATAAATAAGATACAAGTTAACTAAGTAAAGGAAAGGAAATGAAAAGCATAAACAAGATATTAATGAAAGCAAAACTTAAGAATTACAAAAAAATAATATAAAGAGAGACTTGATCTGAACAACTAAGCCCCTAAATGCATGGCAAATGCCTCCTTTTATAGGCCAAAATTTGGAACTATTGATTTGATGACTAATTGTTGAGTGGGTGGCCAACTTTTGACTTGGTGAAAATCCTTATCTTCTTATCTGAATAAAACATCATTGCTAGCATCAGAACTGCAACCACCTGTACTCATGAAAGTTATATGAAATTTTCTTATCTTTCCTGGAAAAAAATTTAAGATCATTTGGACTTCTAGAACTCAAGATATGCGTTGAACACTAAACAGTGTCTGTGCTGCAGGACAGATTCAGACTTCTTCGTTGTTGCTATAATTTGGACTTGAAAACAGCCTTTTTAAATCTTAAACTACACATGAAAGTTGTAGGCCTATGTCTTACCGAATCTGTCCAAAACATTGAGGTCATTTGGACATCTAGAACTCGCGATATGACCCAATTACCGAACAGTGTTGCAGTTTGGACTGCACTAATATCTCTTTTCTAAGTTTGGCCCTCTCGTTGTCCTTTCAATTTCAATACTTAAACTCATCAATCAATCCTTTCATTTACGTGATAGGCCTGCATTTAAGATGAACATTTACCATAAATTAAAGGTATCTTATATTATTAGGTATATTATTATAAAGCATGCTTTAGTTAAGGAGTTATTGATACTTCAAGTGCAAAATGATGATATAAAACATTTATAAAAATGCACTTTTAAGTACTAATCATATATCTTATATCAATTAATTGCATTTGAATTAAGTTTTTATAGAAATAAGTCTTTCATTATTAGCAATGACAATTACTCTCTGAGAAGAAACAAATGAAAACATATAAAAGAAAAGAAAAATCAATACAAAATATTTGCATTTGCATCTATCTTGTACTTCAATTTCAAATATTAACTTTCGTTTTAGTATTTAATTAGTGTTCACATAAACATCTTTTTATTTCTCAATTGAAAAAATTATGATATATGAAAACGCGTCTATAATGCAGCCATCTTCTTCTCTTGTGTTAACTTAAAAAGTTAATCGTGCTACGTACAACGTAGCTCGGGTATAAGGCTACTACATCTTAAAAATAAAATTAAATCCACTCCAAGTTAAATGGATCTTGATATTAGATTTTATTTAGAAAATATAGGTACTTGAGGTTCAAACATTCAATTTCAACTTTCACTGTCTTCTCTTTTTGTTATCTTTACCTTCCTTTTTTTCTTTTTTATAATTTTTACATTGGTACTCTTCCTTCTTCTTTTTTTACCATAAGTAATGAGATAAAAGACACATCAACACCCATACATAAAGTAAGAATGGGCATGCAAATAGAAAACAATAAAAAAGTTTATATCTCATATAAAAATAAAATAAAATTGGGTACTAAATATATACTTTTCTCCTGCCAAACTAATACATTTAGTTATTATTGTTTTAAATAAATTTAAAGGATTCAACTCAATCCTATAAAAAATTTAAAGAAAATATAAAGGACTAATTTATATATATGAAATAGAATATTCTAAATTAAACAGGTGAAATTTTATGAATGAAATAAAGAGTCCCATATTTTTCCCAAAAATGAAAAAGGAAACCCTATATGGAACTAATTAGTCTAATTTTTTTTTTATATAAAGGTAAGTTGTATAAAAAGAAAAAAAAATTATACAAAACACAAGAAGCATGCACCAAGAAGTATATAGTTTTGTTACTTAGATCAAAGACCTTAAGGTAACATAAAAACAAATCAAAAGCTAAAGAAGAAGCTAAAAAATTAGAAAAACAAAAGTCTAAAAAACTAAGGAATCAATTGACTGGTTCTGCAGGCAAACACTAACTAGCAGTTGGAGTAGAAAGATAGTCATCTTGGGAGCCTCCAAATGGCCTTAAGTTGAGTTGGAACCTAAATTCCAGGATACAAGTCTACAAATCAGGATCTAACTAAATCAAAAATCTATGAGCAAACATCTCAGTGAGTCTAGAAAATATGAGAATATACTTTATTGTTCCTCTCATACCAGATTAAGTAGCAGACTATGGTGAGAGGACTAATTGAGCTAGAATATGTGCGAACTTCTTTCTTTTTTGGAGGTGTAAGGATGCTTACTTAAGTAGAGGTTTCCATGTCATGGATGGCCATAAAATGAGATTCACGCCCAAGATATGTCCCTAAATCAAGGTTGAGAAAGGGCCCTCAAAGAATAGATGGTCATGAATCTCTACATTGAAATCATAAAGGATACACACCGAGAGGATGTGAAGCACATGCAACCTGTCCATAATATAAAGCCAACCTAAGGAATAAAGCCAGAAGATGAAAGAATGTTATTGGTTATGGCTTGAGAACTAGAGTAAATGGTGCATAATGTCCTCAGGGCTGGTATCCCTAAGTGTTTTCTAAGCCAAGTCAATCGTGAATTTTTCTAAAGAGTGACCTTTCCAGATATAATGAGTTAGAGAGTTGATCCAGGGATAGATGTGAATGGAGTCCCATATTGGCTAGAAGGTGGTTACCAAGAGGAAAGGCCTAAGAACCCGTAAAAATATTTGACATCTTTGTATCTTAGATCATCCCGGAAGAGTATAGCACCTTGAAAAGCAATAGGTCACATAATTGTTGCCCATCTAACAACTAGTAGTCTAATCACATAGAGGTAATAGCCCCATCATCAATACATTAAACAAACATCTCTTTACACTGATCTCTACTGGAAAAAAAATCTTCCTCCAGGCCCAAAAAGATACTAAAAAAGGTCTAAAGTGCTAGAAAGAACAACCCTCGAGCAAAATATTATGCACTCAATTTGACCAAACTAATAACATGTCTAAAAGTAGTCTCCAAACATGCTTGAGAATAGCTACCTTAGCCACAGAATAAAAAAATAGAATAACCCTTATAGAGAAAGACAACTAAAATGCCCTCAATTCTCATGATAATAGAACATGGTAGAATAAACATAAAATACCAGTATACTTGGATAAAAAAGAGAACAGATTTGATCAGTTGAAGATGTTCAACATAAGTAAGAGAAGTTAAAGTCCACAACTTAATCCTTGAGAGAATTCACCCAACCAAAGACATGTAATCATTATGTTTTAGTCCAGTAGAGATCAAAGAGACTCTTAGATACATGATCGACAAATAACCCAACTTAAAAACCAAAAGAATCTGCAAAGAAGCTCCAAGCTCATCATCAACACCTAATAAGAAAGCTTGGCTTTTTGCCAGATTTGTGACCAGCCTAGACAACCTAGCAAAATCATCGAAGACCTTCCTTACAATCCCTACCAAATCCATATCTACTTGACATAAAATCATAAGGTCATCGGAAAAACATAAATGAATAATGGCATTTTCCTGACACTACTAAGGTTGTCCAAAATGTTTTTTCATGTATTTCAAAAAATATTAAAAATATAATATAAAGGTTTAGTATCATTTTGAGTTTGGGCTTTTTTTTTTTTTAGAGAAGCAAGACAATATAAATAGAGAAAAAAAAACACATAGAAACTTAACTCTAGAAAAAGAAAAAAAGCAAAAGCAAAGAAACAAAAACTACCTGACGACAACCATACCACCCAACAAAAAATAGAAACAACATGTTAGTAGCATTGCAGGATTCAGACCAAAATCAACCACCATGTCAGTAGCAACAACCCTTACCACTTCCAATTAGATGCACCTATGGCAATGCCACCAAATCAGCCCCACAAACTCAAATCAACATATTTCTTTTTCCTCTTATCCACTATAGTGTCACAATCATAAATCCAATAGACCAAACCTAATAAACCACCCAAATCATTTGCCTTATCCCTTGAATCCGATTGAACCTTTATAAAAAATCTAGCCCTTTAACCTGGATCAAACAATAAACCCATAAAAAGCCTCAAATACACCCAAGAGTAGCCACATTTTGAAACCCCTTTTTATTCAAGGATCTCATAGTTTTGAAAAACAACAAAGCTCCTGGTCCGGATGGCTTCAACGCAGGTTTCTTCAAAAGAATGTGGCACATAGTGGGGGAAGATGTAATCAACGTTGTTAGCTCCTTCTTCCAGACTCGTAGAATGCTTAAAGAAATGAATGTTACATCCATTTCCCTTATCCCTAAAGTTGCTAATCCTACGAGGTTGACAGATTTTCATCCTATATCTTGCTGCAATATAGTATACAAATGCATCGCGAAGATTCTAGCTGGGAGAATGAAAGTTGTTTCACCATCCTTAGTAGGTCCGTATCAAACAACTTTTATCTCTGGACGGAGAATCAGCAATAATATTCTTTTGTCTCAGGAACTAATGAAAGGCTATCATACAACTACGGGTCCTGCTCGTTGTGCTATGAAAGTAGACCTGATGAAGGCTTATGACTCGGTTCGGTGGGATTTCGTTGATGCTACGTTAATAAAAATGGGATTCCCTATACCAGTCATTGATTGGATCATGGTTTGTGTTACATCATGTCAATTCTCAATCAATGTCAACGGTGAACTTGCAGGTTACTTCCAAGGGGGGAGAGGGCTGAGACAAGGTGATCCATTATCTCCATATTTGTTTGTCCTATGCATGGAAATCCTGTCAGGGCTGTTCTGCAATATGAGTGCCAACCAAAACTTCAAGTTCCACTGGTGATGCAAGAAGGACGGAATTTCTCATCTTTGCTTTGCCGACGACTTGATGATATTCAGCAAAGGGGATGTACATTCAATTCGTATGATCAAAAATGTACTCACAGAGTTTCAAGTTCTATCAGGTCTATATCCAAATCCAAACAAAAGTGACATCTTCTTGAGCGGTCCGTTAGGTGCTGAGAGGGAACAGATTATCAGTATTCTTGGGTTTAGAGAGGGGGAGCTTCCTATGAAATATTTGGGAGTGCCTCTTATCTTGTCCAGACTAAAGGCTGTTAATTGTAAGGGCCTCGTCGATCGAATTACCGCTAAAGTTCGACATTGGACCTGCAGAACACTCTCTTTCGCATGGCGAGTACAACTGATTAACTCAGTCTTATTCTCCATGCAGGTCTATTGGGCATCTCTATTTCTATTACCTGGGGAAGTAGTGAAAAATGTTGAGCAAATTATGAGATCCTTTCTTTGGTCAGGTTCAGATATGAGCACTACTAGGGCTAAAGTGGCTTGGGATCAGGTATGTCTTCCAAAAAAGGAGGGGGGGCTAGGCATAAAAAGGATAGCAGAATGGAACAAGATTGCCTTGTTGAAACATATTTGGAACTTGTGCAATGACTCAGATGGCTCAATGTGGTCTACTTGGATCAGATCCAATCTCTTGCGAGGTAGGAATTTGTGGACAATCAAGGTGCCAGGAAGCTGCTCTTGGGCTTGGGGAAAGATTCTAAAGCTCAGATCCTTAGCATGGCCGAAGATGAAGCACATCATCGGAGATGGAATGACAACCTCTCTATGGTTTGACAATTGGCATCCTCACAGCCCGCTCGCTGATACTTACGGTGAACGTTTCATCTATGATTCAGGTATGGATAACAACGCGAGAGTGAACGTGCTGATTAATAACTTAGAATGGAGAATTCCTCTCACTCATGCTATTGGTTGGCACCCCATTATAGAAGCTATTCCTTCCACATCTACTCCTAAGGGGCAAAAGGATGAGATTGTTTGGTTGGATTCGCCAAATCAGAGTTTGTCGGTCAAAGTAGCTAGGGAACAACTAAGAATTCATCATCAAATGGTTGATTGGCATGACATCGTGTGGTTCAAGAATGCTGTCCCAAGACATGCATTTCTTCTTTGGGTGGCTTTCCAATGGAAACTCTCAACGCAGGATAGACTTCATCGGTTTGGTATTCATGGTCCCAATAGGTGCTCACTCTGTCTCCGCAATAATGAAGATCACAACCACTTGTTCTTTGAATGCTCCTTTACGAAAGCATTATGGTGGAATGTTTGTGACAGATGCGACATTCCAAGAATGAAAAAAAAGCTTGGATGAATGGTGATACGGTTCAGCCCTGTGATACGACCCAAGTAAGGTCAGATTCAGATTTTGGCGTAAAAAGCGCAACAGTCCAGGTTAATATTTTATGTGGACTCTCCAGACATATCTTGCTACCTTGGGTTAAAATTGCAGGTCAATCGGAGTTCGGGAAGGCACCCCAATACTGGTCAGCAGAGGCTGTACGGGTTTTGTTATTTACTTCCATTTGACTTGTGGACTTCCTATTTGATTAGGATTCTTTTCCTCCAAGGATGTGGGAGCTGGTTTTGGGAATTTCCTAGTTCCACAAGGATCTTTAATGAGTTGCAATATAATCTCCTAGTGTGGCAAGGATTCATTAATGTTTCAGAATCCTTTTCTTACAAGGATTCATTATTCATCCTAGCTACACAAGGAAAGAAGGGCTGGTGGTATTTAATGACAAGTTACTTATTTTTATTATTTTCTTTCATGTTTGGGCTTAATTAATAGTTTGTTTTCAGCTAGGATCCAAGGCTTGTTTGGATCAGGTTATGGGCTTTTTAGTTTAGGGTTTTGGGCCAGTTTTGAGTGGACCTCATATAAGTCCACATAAGAGGTCCATTAGGGTTAAGTTTTCAAGAACTATTTAAACTCATGTAAGCCACAATTTCGGCAGCTTTGATGATTAATATTCTGAATTTTTCACTTTTTAACGTGTGTGAGTGATTCTTGCATTCTTCAGTTCTTGAACGAACTGAATCTGACTTATCGAAGATTAACTGGCTTCGTGGCATCATTCTACTCATTCCAATAGTGTTGGTGCCTTGGGGCAGGTTTCCATTGTGTCACACTCCTATCAGACCTATTTTGGTTTTCCGGGATCAGATCTCAATCTTGATTGTGGGTTGCATGATCACGAGAGTCGCATCATGATGTTAAATGTTTCAAGTGTCAGGGACATGGACATTATGCTTCAGAGTGTCCAAACAAGAGAATCATGATGATTAGAGATAATGGTGATGTGGAATCTGAAAGTGACAGTTCTGATTGTGAAGGCATGCCACCATTGGAGGATAATGATGGGGATGAGTTAGCATTACCGGTTGAGGAGTCCTTGGTTATAAGGTGAACACTTTAGGTTCAGGTCAAAGAAGATGATACTAATGAACAAAGGGAGAACATCTTCCATACGCGTTGTTATATACAAAGCAAGGTGTGTGGTTTAATTATAGATAGTGGAAGCTGTGTTAATGTTTGTAGTGCCACCCTTGTTAGTAAACTAAATTTGTGTACTGCTAAGCATGCTAAACCATATAGATTGCAATGGCTGAATGATAGTGGTGAAGTGAAAGTGACTAAACAGGTTGTGGTTCCATTTCGATTGGGAAATTTGTTGATGAAGTTATGTGCGACGTGGTACCAATGCAAGCAAGTCACATCTTGTTGGGGAGACCATGGCAATATGATAGGAAAGCAATTCATGATGGGGTTAAAATTAGGTATACCATTGTAAAAGATGGTAAAACCATCACTCTTGTACCTCTTACACCCAAATAGGTGTATGATGATCAAATAAAGCTAAAAAGTGAGCATGAGGCGATGGGGAGAGAAAATCAAGGTGAGGAACAAGGGGAGAAAAGAACATCAGATTCGGCTAGAACCCAAACCACCACAACCCATTCGGCCACCCATCCAAACATAAGCAAATATTCGGCCAACACTCCAAACAAATCAAACCATTCGACCACACCTCAAAAACACCCAAATCTGGTCGAGAGTGGAGGTAAGACAAGAGGAGTGAAGAAAGTCAGCAAGTGTGATTAGGATTGTGTGGAAAAACTAAAGAAACAACCCAATTTTTATGCTAGAGAGGGTGAGGTAAGATCTGCATTTTTCACAAAAAAGCCAATGATTTTACTTGTGTACAAAGAGGCTTACTTTAATACTAATGATCTTGATCATATTGTGCCTAGTGTTGCTATTTCTTTGTTGCAGGAGTTTGATGATGTGTGCTGAGAGGGAACAGATTATCAGTATTCTTGGGTTTAGAGAGGGGGAGCTTCCTATGAAATATTTGGGAGTGCCTCTTATCTTGTCCAGACTAAAGGCTGTTAATTGTAAGGGCCTCGTAGATCGAATTACCGCTAAAGTTCGACATTGGACTTGCAGAACACTCTCTTTCACATGGCGAGTACAACTGATTAACTCAGTCTTATTCTCCATCCAAGTCTATTGGGCATCTCTATTCCTATTACCTGGGCAAGTAGTGAAAAATGTTGAGCAAATTATGAGATCCTTTCTTTGGTCAGGTTCAGATATGAGCACTACTAGGGCTAAAGTGGCTTGGGATCAGGTATGTCTTCCAAAAAAAGAGGGGGGGCTAGGCATAAAAAGGATAACAGAATGGAACAAGATTGCCTTGTTGAAACACATTTGGAACTTGTGTAATGACTCGGATGGCTCCGTCTGGTCTACTTGGATCAGATCCAATCTCTTGCGAGGTAGGAATTTTTGGACAATCAAGGCGCCAGGAAGCTGCTCTTGGGCTTGGGGAAAGATTCTAAAGCTCAGATCCTTAGCATTGCCGAAGATGAAGCACATCATCGGAGATGGAATGACAACCTCTCTATGGTTTGATAATTGGCATCCTCACAGCCCGCTCACTGATACTTACGGTGAAAGATTCATCTATGATTCAGGTATGGAACACAACGCGAGAGTGAACGTGCTGATTAATAACTTAGAATGGAGAATTCCTATCACTCATGCTATTGGCTGGCACCCCATTATAGAAGCTATTCCTTCCACATCTACTCCTAAGGGGCAAAAGGATGAGATTGTTTGGTTGGATTCGCCAAATCAGAGTTTCTCGGTCAAAGTAGCTTGGGAGCAACTCAGAATTCATCATCAAATGGTTGATTGGCATGACATCGTGTGGTTCAAGAATGCTGTCCCAAGACATGCATTTCTTCTTTGGGTGGCTATCCAACGGAAACTCTCAACGCAGGATAGACTTCATCGGTTTGGTATTCATGGTCCCAACAGGTGCTCACTCTGTCTCCACAATAATGAAGATCACAACCACTTGTTCTTTGAATGCTCCTATACGAAAGCATTATGATGGAATGTTTGTGACAGATGCGACATTCCAAGAATGACAAAAAGCTTGGATGAATGGATTCGATTGGGCATTGTCACTTGGCATGGCAAAAGTTTCATCAACTTTACTCGTAAACTGGGTTTCGCAGCTAGAGTGTATTGTATCTGGCAAGAACGGAACGCGAGGATCTTTGCAAATGTGTCTAAAGCTTCGAATTTGGTTTTTGATCAAATTGAATGTATCATTTGCTATAAGCTTGTTTTGATGAGGAACGTTCAACAAACAGATGAAAACAAAAGGATCCAAAGACTTTGGAGGGTCAATAACATGGACTCTTAATTTGATGTTTAGCTTGTTGTTTTTGTACCCTTAGCATATCTAGTTGGTATAACTTTTTGTTGTGTTGTGTGGTTAGCCTGTAGCCATTTGTTGGTTTTCGTTTCTGTTCACATTGTAAATCTTGGTTATGCCCATTATATTCTTTGTATCATTTTCTTTTAATACATAAGTCAGCTTACAAAAAAAAAAAAAGGAGTTTGATGATGTGTTTCCAAACGATACTCCTTGCGGATTACCATCATTCAGCCAAGAACTTAAACCATTCGATCACATCTAAGACAAACCCAAATCTAGCCGAGGGTGGAGGTAAGACCCAAGGAGTGAAGAAAATAAATGACAGAAGTGTGAATTGTGTGAGAAAAAACTAAAGAAACAACTCAAGTTTTATGATAAGGAGAGTGAGGTTAAATCTGCCTATTATTCAAAACGCACTGATAATCTTCCTTTTTTACAAGGAAGTTTATTTTGATACTAACGAACTTGACCCTTCTATTCCTAGTGTTTTTGTTTCATTGTTCCAGGAGTTTAATGATGTATATCTTGATGAGTGAATTGACACCAATAAGAGGAATCAAACATCATATTGATCTTGTACTTGGTGCATTGATTCTTAACCAACTAGCCTATTAAAGTATCTTCAAATTAGGTAGAAGAGTTGATGACAAATAGGTATTCCTTTGAGATGGATGGAAGGCCTATAACTCTTGTACCTTTGATGCCTAAGCCACATATGATGAGTAGCTGTAATTGAAGAAAGGCAATATGGATAAAAAAGGACAGCTTGTATATCATGAAGACTATCTTTACTAACAAAGTTCTTCTGAGCTTTGATAATGATGCTATTTTTTTTTTTATCTTGGTACTGATTTTGTTTTTCATGAGATGATTTTCAGGTTATAGATTCGAGTTTCAATCCTTTTGAAAAGGGAGATTTTGCCTTAAAATGTCTACTGACCAATTATGACCATATTTATTAAATAATACATTCTATAAATATGAAATTGTACAATTGAGGTGACCTCGTGATTACATGATCACACAACCCACATGTAAAGATACTGATGTGAACCTCGTGATCACGTGGTCACACAACCCACACACAAAGACACCAATTCCTAGAAAGCCAAGTAAATCAAGTTTGATAGGAGTAAGACACAAAGATAACTTGTACCTAGGCACCAACACTATTGGAAATGGAGACCTCCACCCAACGAATATTGATTCGTGAACAAGTATAAGGATGACGCCACGAAGACAGTTGTTCTTCGATAAGTCATTTTTCAGTTCTTTAGAGAACCATGGAAGGGAGATTATCTATACGAAAAAAATATTCAGACTTCATAACATTACTGCTGCCAAATTTATTTAGCTTGTGTGTGAGGGCTTCTTATACTCTTTGGTTCTCTAACAAATTAAATTGACTTATCAAAGATTAACTAGCTTTGCGGCATCTTCCTTATACTTCTTGTTTCTGAATTGGTTTTTCTAGGGAGGGGGGGTTCTTATTCTAATAGTGACAGTGTCTTAGGATAGGTTTTCATTATGCCATACTCCTATCAGACTTTTTTTGGCTTTTCAAGATTCATTGTCTGATACAATCCAAGCAAGGTCAAATTTGGATTTTGGCGTAACATTTCCTACCATCCAATTTTACACTAATGATCATAACTCTAAATCCGACCGATGGATCAAGCTAAAACTGACCAAATGATTCCAGAGGTATGTTTCTATTTGGAGTAAACTTTCAAGTGAATTAAAGGTAGGAAAAGACTTGCGATATAGGTTAAAACAGGCTATACGAATTTCATTATTTAATTCCTTTTGACTTGTAGACTTTTTATTTGGCAAGGAATCCTTTTCCTACAAGGATGTGACAACATTTTTGGGAATCTTTTAGTTCTACAAAGATCTTTAATAGGTTGCAATATAATTTCTACAAGGATTCATTAATATTTCAAAATCCTTTTCTTATAAGGATTCCTTATTCATCCTAACTACATAAAGAAACAAAAGCTGGTGGTCTGTAATGACATTTTGGTTTCTAGGAAGGAAACTAAATTAGAAGGCATAAAAGACGAAGATTTTCTTCATTAATTGTCCATGCAAAATAAGAAAAGTAGCACAACAAGGCACAAAGACTTCAAAATTAATTCCACATTCAGATCAGATTCCTAATCTATTTGGGACTTTTTAGGGGTGGTAAATCTGATTCTAGTATATCAAGCATCATTTTGAAACTTGGATTGGCTTAGAGGATCGACCTGGGACGCGGCTGACTCGGGCAGGGGACCGGTCTGGATCTAAGCAAAAACCCGCCTGCGAGTTGGCCTGTCGAATCCCGGGTAAGCTCGGATAAGACCCGGTCTATTTTTTATCTATGCATAGAGGTGAAACGACGAAGATGAACGTCATTTTCCCTCCATGTATTTTTTATTTCTCCTTTTATTCTTGCCTCTACATGTGCCAACCGCCTACAATCGTCAATTTCTTGTTATACAAACGGCTTTTCTCTCCTTCTCCCATTTTTAACTCAAAGATTGGTTTCGATAATTAAAGAGATTTGTTCTTTTTTAATTTTTATTTTAATATTATAGTATTTAAAAGAAATTATTAGATTTGCATCCCAACATATAAGGGTGTTTCTAAAATTAAAAAAAAAAACATGATAATCATTTTTTAAGAAAAGCATGAAGCTATCATCGATTCACAATTCTTGATTGGGCATTGCTTCTTTGGGTAATGTATCAGTTCTCTTGTTTTAAATATTTTAGAATTTATATTTGGCTTGTGTTTTGGATATTGAATTAAATTTATGTTGTTGGTTTAAAATTTAATTAGGTGTTTTATGTAAGTGTTGCATTGTAACTAGTTAAGTGTTTTATATAGGTGTTTTCTTTTTGTTGACCAGGGTTAGCCCATCTGACTCGTGACCCAATCACTAGACTAGGTCGAGTTTCAAAACTACAATATCAAGGATACTAATTTCATATTTTTATTATTTTCTTTTTAGTTTTTAGTTTATTATTAGTTATTTGGGTCAATTATAAGTAGGCTTCATATAAGTCCACATAAGGGGGGTCCATTAGAGTTTATTTCAGTCTAGAGTGAGTATAAATAAAGTCATAACCAGAAGTGTAAGTGGTGTGATATTCTCCCTTTCATGGTTCTCTAAAGAATTGAAACAACTTATCGAAAAATAACTGACTCTATGATGTCATCCTTATACTTATCATTCGTGAATTAATATTTGTTGGGTTGGGTTTTTGTTTCTAATATTGTTGGCGCCTAGGTACAAGTTATTTTTGTGTCACACTCCTATCAAACCTGATTTACTTGGCTTTTTGGGACTTTGTGTGTGGGTTACGTGATCAAAAGGTTCGCATTATCGTTAATTTTGTTGTGGGTTACGTAACCACATGATCACATTAGAAAGACCTCATAGATTTTAATAGCTGAATAAATATGGTGAAGTAAGAGTTACTAAATTATAAGGATGAGGTTTTATGTAACGTGGTTCATATGCATGCTACTCATTTATTGGTGGGGTGTCCTTAAAAATTTGATAGGAAGGTTAGGGTTTAAGAACATATATTATATTTAAAAAGATGGAAAGACTTTTCACATACATACCATTGACACCTAGACAAGTTTATGAAGACCTATTAAATCTAAAAAATAAAGGTGAAGCTGAAAGTACAAAACAACCATGTGAGAATATAAAGAGTGAAATAATGGGAGCTTTGAGAGAAAAAATTCAGCCAATATAGAGAAAATTAGGGTTTAAATCAAGAGAGGAGAGAAGAAAGAAAGGGTGAGAAACTAAGAGAGAGTGGAAAAAACAAGTTAGTTTTTATGCAAAAAGGAATGAGATTAAAAATTATTTTTTCATCATACCTATGATTTTACTTGGGCATAAAGAGGTTTATTTTAACATTGATAAACATGATCATTATATTCTTATTGTTTATTTTTTTTATTGCAAGATTATAAGGATAATTTCACTAATGTAATTCCTAACGGGTTGCCACCTATCAGGGAAATTAAACATCAAATTAATCTTGTAAGTCCATTAGGGTTAATTTTTAAATAAGTATTTAAACTCATGTAAGCAAATTTTCGGCAGCTTTGATGATTATTACTTCTGGATTTTTTAGTTTCAATGTGTGAGAGTGATTCTTGCATTCTTCAGTTCTTGAACGAACTGGATCCGACTTCTTGAAGAGTAACTGGCTTTATGGCGTCATTCTACTCATTCCAATATTGTTGGTGCCTTGGGACAGGTTTCCATTATGTCACACTCCTATCAGACCTATTTCGACTTTCTAGGATTAGATCTCAATCTTGATTGTGGGTTGTGTGACCACGTGATCATGAGGTTTGCATCAGTTGATCCTAATCAAATAGGAAGTCCACAAGTCAAATGGAAGTAAATAACAAAATTCATATGTTGACCAGTATTGTAGTGCCTTCCTGAACTTTAATTAACAAGAAATTTTAACCCAAGGTAGAAAAACATGTCTGGAGACTCGACATAAACTTTTAGCTCAATCCAATGATCAGATTGAGAATTATGATCGTTACCATAAACTTGAATCTGACCTTAGTTGGGTCGTATCACATGGCTAAACCATATCACTTTTATTAATGTTTCAGAATCCTTTTTCTTATAAGGATTCCTTATTCATCCTAGCTACACAAAGAAAGAAGGGCTGATGGTATTTAATGACAAGTTAGTTATTTTTAGATGTTAGATGAATTGCTTAGATCCTATATGTTTTCTAAAATTGATTTTAAAAGCTGGGATATCATCAAATTAGAATGAAAGAGGAAGATGAATGGAAAACTACCTTTAAAACTAAATATTGTATGTATGAGTGGTTAGTTATATATTTTAGACCTACTAATGCATCTAGTACTTATATGAGATTAAGGAACCATATTTTGGGCACTTTTATAAGTGGATTTGTTATGGTTTATTTCGATGATATTTTGATTGAAAACTAGAATTTAGATGAGCATCTTGAACATTTAACTATTGGATGTTTTGTGAAAAGAAAGTTTATATATTAATCTAAAAAATATATAACTTTTGCATGGAGAAACTTGTCTTTATTGGTTATGTTGTTAGTGCAAAAAGTATTGATATGAATAAGGAAAATGTAAGGGCTATTCAAGAATGGCCTACACTTATATCAATCATAAAGGCAAGACGTTTTCATGTTTTGACTAGTTTTTATAAGAGCTTTATTAAAGATTTCACCTTAACTGAAATTGATGAGGATCAGCCCTACACCAAGCGTAATCATGCCAACGACCTATTAGAGGTGCCAATTGGGCCATTACAAGAGCTAGGGCAAAGAAGCTTAAAGAAGCATTGAATGGGCTTGTACAGAACATATGGAGCAAGATGAACCTAGAGGAGCTTTGGGCATTGAAGGAGCATGAAGAACAACCTCTAATTCATCTAATTCAGATCCAAGAAGAGCCCAATTTGTGTGGAACAAGGGGCTGATGTGTCCGGCCTCATACCCACCGTGTTAGGCTTTTTTTTTTTCCCTTAATGATATAAGGATAGAAAGTCAGCAATTTAATGCTTTCCTAGCCTATGAATGAAAGTAATTAAATCAGCAACAAAATTAGTTTTACCAAATTTTTTTTTTTATTTGTCCAAGTTAACAAGGAAATCCAAGCCAATCAAGGACCTAAAGGGGGGGCGGCAACACAAATTTTCCAAATCAGATTTCTCCTAATTTATATGGGACTTCTATAGGGTAGCAAATATGATCCTATCATATTTAAGATATTAAATTCAGATTTATTAATGTTATTATTATTTCTTCTTAGTTTAAGGTTTTATTTATATTATTTATTTTTAATTGTAAGTGGGTCTCATATAAGTCCACATAAAGGGTTCATTAGGGTTTGCTTCAATCTAGAGTCAGTATAAATAAAGGCATAACTAGATATGTAAGGGTTATGCAATTTTCAGATCAATAAACTTTTTTTGCCACACTTGTGGTGTGTTGGTAGGATAATCTTCTTTCTTTGATTCTCTAAAGAGCTGAAAAATGACTTATCAAAAAACAACTGCCTTTGTGGTGTCATCCTTATACTTCTCGTTCTCGAATCAATATTTATTGGGTTGGGGGTTTCCGTTTTCAATAGTGCTGGTGCCTAGATACAAGTTATCTTCATGTCACACTCCTATCAAACTTGATTTACTTGGCTTTTCAGGAATTATTGTTTTTGCATGTGTGTTGCTTAACCGCTTGTTCAAGAGGTTCACATCATAAATTATTAAAAATTTAGTGGTATTTAAATGGGGTAGAGAATAAAAGCATGCATTTAACTTGTTAAAGGGAAAATTGGTTTCAGCTACATTCTTATCATTAAGGAATTTACAAAAACTTTGAGATTAAATGTGATGCCTCATGGATAGGTCTTAGAGTTATTTTAACGAGGAAAAATGATTCATAGCTTATTTTAGCGAAAAGCTCAATGGTGCATCCTTGAACTGTCTTACTTATATGCTTTGGTAAAGGCATTGAAGACTTGAAAATATTCCTTATAGCCTAAGAAACTCATGATCCATTTTGATCATGATTCACTGAAACATCTGAAGGGCCAAAGGAAATTAAACCATCAACGTACCAAGTGGGCTAAGTTATAAAAACAGTCTCATATATGATAAAATACAAGCAAGGTGAGGAGAATATAATGGGTGATGCACTATCATGAAGGGTTAGTCTTGATGGCAATAGAAAAGTACAAATAGTGAAGGCTCTCAATGAGAGTTACGGTGGCAAATACAAAAAAGAATAAGCAATATGCATTCAAGGCTAATAAAGGAAGAAAAAAGGGTTATCTTTGAACCGAGTGATTGGGTTTGGGTGCATATACACAAAAGGAGCTTTCTTGAATATAAGAGATCTATGATGATACCCAAGAGGAGATGGTTTATTCCAAACTCTTGAAAGAATTAATGACAAATCCTACAAAGTAGATCTATCAGGTGAGTATGGTGCTAGTGTTACTTTTAATATTTTTGGTTTCTCATTGTTTGATGTAGGCATTCAAGGGTTAATCCTTTTGAGAAAAGAGGGGATGATAAGATCCAAACTACACCAAAGGATCCCTGTTAGAAGTTATAAATGGGCCAATTACAAGATTAAGGGAAAAATAGCTTAAAGATGCATTTGTTTGTTTTCTTTGATAAGTTCTGGTCCAAACAAAAGTCAGCTTCGTAATCTCGAGTCTAAATCAGTGTTCTTCCTTTTATAAACTCTATTCTTGTCTGCATCTTTTTTTTTTTTTTTTTTCCCTATCCGTGTCATGTATTCACTAAGGGAGAGGGAACATAGGAGGATTGTAGATCAACGATGTGAAATACTAAGCCATGGTTTGGGGGTTCTAGAACGAGAAGTTGATAAGTGTAGAAGATTATTCTATGATCTTGAAGCTTCATGGGAAAAAGAGGTACAACGCCAAAAGGATGAAAGACGAAGGAGAGTCGTTGTGGTTATCATTCAAAAGTATGTATGCAAGTGGTTAGTACGGCGTGCTTATTTGAAATTCTTGTCAGTCACAACTTCTATACAGTGTTGTTGGAGAAAGGTGTTAGCAATAAGGGGATTCTGAAGGCTTAAACAAGAGGCTACTGAAGTCACCATTAATGCTATTCAAGATTCGAGGGCGAATATTCTTGAAGAGGGAGGGAATGATACGGTTCAGCCCTGTGATACGACCCAAGTAAGGTCAGATTCAAATTTTGGCGTAAAAAGCGCAACAGTCCAGGTTTACGACAATAGTCATAATTTTCAATCCGATCGTTGGATCGGGCTAATATTTTATGTGGACTCTCCAGACATATCTTACTACCTTGGGTTAAAAATTCAGGTCAATCGGAGTTTGGGAAGGAACCACAATACTGGTCAACGGAGGCTATACGGATTTTGTTATTTACTTCCATTTGACTTGTGGACTTGCTATTTGGTTAGGATTCTTTTCCTACATGGATGTGGCAGCTAGTTTTGGGAATTTCCTAATTCCACAAGGATCTTTAATGAGCTGCAATATAGTCTACAAGTGTGGCAGTGATTCATTAATGTTTCAGAATCCTTTTCTTATAAGGATTCCTTAGTCTTCCTAGCTACACAAGGAAAGAAGGGCTAGTGGTATTTAATGACAAATTAGTTATTTTTATTATTTTCTTTAATGTTTGGGCATAATTAAAACTTTGTTTTGAGCTAGGGTCCAAGGCTTATTTGGTTCAGGTTATGGGCTTTTCAGTTTAGGGTTTTGGGCCAATTTTGAGTGGACCTCATATAAGTCCATATAAGGGGTCCATTAGGGTTAACTATTTAAACTCATGTACGCCAAAATTTCGGCAGCTTTGATGAATATTATTCTGAATTTTTTAGTTTTAACGTGTGAGAGTGATTCTTGCATTCTTCAGTTCTTGAACGAACTGAATCTGACTTATCAAAGATTAATTGGCTTCGTAGCGTCATTCTACTCATTCCAATAGTGTTGGTGCCTTGGGACAGGTTTCCATTGTGTGGCACTCCTATCAGACCTATTTCGGCTTTCTGGGATCAGATCACAATCTTGATTGTGGGTTGCGTGACCACGTGATCACGAGGTTCGCATCAATTTTGATTGATTATTTCCAATAAGTTTTGGTGTCATGACAAACTACTATTTGATTCAGCAATCCTACTAGCACTAGGAACAATCGAGCCTTAACACAAATATGATTGGTAGCCTAGAGGGGTTATAAATATTGTCATAACCAATTTTTAGGTTATTCCTCAAATTCATCTTCTTTCTTTCCAAAACATAAAAATCATAAAATAAAGCAGTAATAGCAAAAAGACTAGTATTTTGAAAAAAGTAAGCTGAGAGGATTTCAAATGTAGAAAAAATCAAGCTATAATTTCGTATGGAACTAGGAGCCTAATTGTACCCCATTATATTCAAAACTGAAAAGACAATGTATACTCAAGGTCAATTTAAATCATTATTGGATAAATCTATATAAAAATTAAATCCAAGAACATAATTAGATTTTTAATATGCCAATTTAATTTAATCATGAGCCAAATTAAAGGTTAATTTGGGGTTTTATTGAAGGATTTAATTAGGTGCAAAGAGTTAATTATACTTTAAATGGGTCAAATTAATTTTATTACCGGCTTAATTGGTGAAAAAATAAGTTTGGAAGCCTAATTTGAATTTAATTAAGAAGAATGGAATTTTAGGAGATCAAATTTAATTTTTACCAAGTCAATTGATTGAAATCAGGAGTAAAATTGCAAAAAAGTCAAAGTTTTGGGTTCAATTAAGGGCTAAATTAAAGAAATTCATAACTAAGACCATTTTGCAAAAGATGTTGAACTATGGGGACCTAATTGATTGAAATCATGAGTGCAATTTAAGAGAATTGAAAATTTAATGATCAATTTGCATAAACCTGATCAACTACCAAAATAAAAAAACAAGCTAAAATTTAGGACTAACATTGAAGTCCAACAGGGGCAAAATTATATAAAACTAAAAGTTTAAGGTCACTTAGAGGGGCAATTAAAACAAATTGAACTTTGGTTAAATTCCTAAATTAAAACCTTAGGAGCCTAATCGATGTTATTTTGACTAAACAGAACAAAAAAAAAAAAAAAGGGGGACAAACCAGACAATGCATCGTCTACATTGTTCATCTTCTTCATCATTAGCTCCTCGAAAGATGCTCGTGTAGCTTTTTTCTCAAGGCATTTAATCCCTCATCTCTCCATCAAATTTCACAAAACTTGCACCAAACGATGGCTTGACATCTTACTTCACCCTTGTGTGGTCCTGTCTGTTCGATTGACGCCACATGATTGTGGCACTGCCCTAAAGTAGCCAACCTAACTAGCCCTTTTACAATAACTCTTTTAGGCCATAATGACAACTTTGAGCAACGAATGAGATCCTTTTAGATTAAATCAAAGGCCAAGAGTTGGCACTATTAAAGACAAAATATCACTCTTCCACCCCTTATAAATAGGAGTGGATTCCATGGCCTGAGAGAAGAGAAAATCAGGAGCAAAGTTGACAAAAAACTAGCCCCTCTCCCATTTTTTCCCAGTGGACAACTCTCTCCTCTTTCCAGCCATCACAACCTCAAAACCATCGTCAACAAACATAACTTAACCTCCTTCACCAACTCATCCCATTGATGATGACAGGACCCATCACTCAAACTTCACCTTTTTCATCCATTAGCAGCTAAAACTAGCTATCTTTTCCTCCACTAACACCTCCATCGTCAACTCATCCCATTGACGATGACCGGTATTGCGGTTCCTTCCCAAACTACGATTGATCGGAATTTTTAACCCAATGTAGTAAGATATGTCTGGAGAGTCCATATAAAATATTAGCCCGATCCAACGGTCGGATTGAGAATTATGAATGTTGCCATAAACCTGGATTGTTGCGCTTTTTACGCCAAAATCCGAATCTGACCTTACTTGGGTCGTATCACAGGGCTGAACCGTATCAAAAATCTATTCTTGTCTTCGTCTTCTTCTTCTTCTTTTTTTTTCCTTTCCGTGTCATGTATTCACCACAGGAAAGGGAACAGAGGATGATTGTAGATCAACAATGTGAAAAACTAAGCCATGGTTTGGGGGTTTTTAGAACGAGAAGTTGATAAGTGTAGAAGATTATTCTATGATCTTCAAGCTCCATGGAAAAAAGAGGTACAACGCCAAAAAAATGAATGATGAAGGAGAGCTGCTATGGGTATCATTCAAAAGGGAATTTCGAAGGTTTAAACAAGAGGCTACTGAAGTCGCTATTAATCCTATTAAAGATTAGAGGGCGAATCTTCTTGAAGAGGGAGGGAATGATATGGTTCAGCCTTGTAATACAACCCAAGTAAGGTCAGATTCGGATTTTGGCGTAAAAAGTGCAATAGTCCAAGTTTACCGCAACAGTCATAATTTTCAATCCAACCGTTGGTTTGGGGTAATATTTTATATGGACTCTCCAGACATGTTTGCATACCTTGGGTTAAAACTTCAGGTCAATTGGAGTTCAGGAAGGCACCACAATACCGGTCAACATATGATGCGAACCTCGTGATCACGTGGTCACGCAACCCACATGCAAAGACACCAATTCCCGGAAAGCCAAGTAAATCAGGTTTGATAGGAGTGTGACACAAAGATAACTTGTACCTAGGCACCAGCACTATTGGAAACGTAAACCCCCACCCAACGAATATTGATTCACGAACGAGAAGTATAAGGATGACGCCACGAAGAAAGTTGTTCTTCGATAAGTCGTTTTCAGTTCTTTAGAGAACCATGGAAGGGAGATTATCTCACCAACACACACACACAAAGTGCGGCAAACAAGAAGTTTTATTAATATGAATTGTCTAACTTACATGTCTGGTTATGCCTTTATTTATACTGACTCTAGACCTAAATAAACCCTAATGGACCCCTTATGTGGACTTATAGGATGCCCACTTACAATTAAACCCAAAAATATAAATAAACCCTAAACTAGGAAGAAAATAACAATAAAATAAATAAATCCGAATTTAATATCCTAAATATGATAGGATCAGATTTGTAGCCCTTTAGAAGCCCTATATAAGCTAGGAGAATCAAATCTGAAGGTAGAATTAGTTTTGAAATCTTATTTCCTTTTTGTAGCTAGGATGAATAAGGAATCCTTGTAAGAAAAGGATTCTGAAACATTTATGAATCCTTACCACACTTGGAAACTATGTTGCAGCCCATTAAAGGTCTTTGTAGAATTAGGAGATTCCCAAAATAAGCTGCCACATCCGTTTAGGAAAAGAATCCTAGCCAAATAGGAAGTCCACAAGTCAAAAGGAAGTAAATAACAAAACCCGTACAGCCTCTGTTGACCCGTGCTTGGATGCCTTGCCAAACTCCAATTGATATGATATTTTAACCCAAGGTATGAAAACATGTCAGGAGCCTCCACATAAAATTTCAGCCCGATCCAACGGTGGGATTGAGAATTATGACTATTTTCGTAAAACTGGATAGCTGCGCATTTTACGTCAAAATCCGAATTTGACCTTGGCTGGATCGTATCAACATAGGCTGTAGGAATTTTGTTATTTACTTCCATTTGACTTGTGGACTTCCTACTTGGTTAGGATTCTTTTCCTGCAAGGATGGGGCAACTGGTTTTGGAAATTTCTTAGTTCCACAAGGATCTTTAATGAGCTGCAATATAATCTACAAGTGTGGCAAGGATTCATTAATGTTTCAGAATCCTTTTTTTATAAGGATTCCTTATTCATCCTAGCTACAAAAGGAAAGAAGGGCTTGTGGTATTTAATGACACATTAGTTATTTTTATTATTTTCTTTCATGTTTGGGCTTAATTAAAACTTTGTTTTGAGCTAGGGTCCAAGGCTTGTTTGGATCAAGTTATGGGCCTTTTAAGTTTAGGATTTTTGGGCCAGTTTTGTATGGGGTCGGTTCAGCCCACAAGGGTAGATCCATTAGGGTTACTTTTAAGAACTATTTAAACATATGTAACCAAAATTTTGGCAGCTTTGATGATGATTATTCTAAATTTTTCAGTTTTAACGTGTGAGAGTGATTCTTGCATTCTTCAGTTTTTGAACGAACTAAATCTGACTCATCGAAGATTAACTAGCTTCGTGGCGTCATTCTAATCATTCCAATAGTGTTGGTGCCTTGGGGAACTAGATAGGTTGATAAATCTAGATAACATAACTATAAGTTGTCTGTGTTCGATTTAATTGAATGTTTTTCCTAAGATTAACAACTTAGATCTGCCATAATTATTAAACTTAGTCACTTTACAAATTTAAATATCACAACTCCGAATAGCAAACCCAGTAGTAGATTGGCTTAGAATAATAACTTTGAGTCTGCTTTAAACAATCACAAGAAACAATTGTAGGAACTGTCAGGTTTGTATCCAAATCTAAGCAAAAGTGACATCTTCTTGAGTGGTCTGTTAGATGCCGAGAGAGATCAAATCATTCGTATTCTTGGGTTTAGAGAGGGGGGCTTCCTATGAAGTATTTGGGAGTGCCTCTTATCTCGTCAAGGCTTAATGATGCGAACCTCATGGTCACGTGGTCACGCAACCCACAATCAAGATTGAGATCCGATCCCGGAAACATGAAAGAAAATAATAAAAATAACTAATCTGTCATTAAATACCATCAGCCCTTCTTTCCTTGTGTAGCTAGGATGAATAAGGAATCCTTATAAGAAAAGGATTCTGAAACATTAATGAATCATTGCCACACTTGTAGATTATATTGCAGCTCATTCAAGATCCTTGTAGGAAAAGAATCCTAATCAAATAGGAAGTCCACAAGTCAAATAGAAGTAAATAACAAAATTCGTACAACCTCTGTTGACAAGTATTGCGATTCCTTCCCAAACTTCGATTGACCTGAATTTTTAACCCAAGATAGTAAAACATGTTTGGAGAGTCCACATAAAATATTAGCCCAATCCAACGGTCGGATTGAGAATTATGACTGTTGCCGTAAACCAGGATTGTTGCGCTTTTTACGCCAAAATCTGAATCTGACCTTACTTAGGTCGTATCATAGGGATGAACCGTATCATTCCCTCCCTCTTCAAGAAGATTCGCCCTCGAATCTTGAATAGGATTAATAGCAACTTCAGTAGCCTCTTGTTTAAGCCTTCAGAATCCCCTTATTGCTAACATCTTTCTCCAACAACACTGTATAGAAGTAGTGATTGACAAGAATTTCAAATAAGCATGCCGTACTAACCACTTGCGTGTACATACTTTTGAATGATAACCATAGTGACTCTCCTTCGTCTTTAATCCTTTTGGCGTTGTACCTCTTTTTCCCATAAAGCTTGAAGATCATAGAATAATCTTCTACACTTATCAACTTCTCGTTCTAAAACCCCCAAACCATGGCTTAGTTTAGCCTAATGCTTGCCCCTTTAGGATTTTTTTTTTAAATCACCCAAGCTTTTTAGCCTGGATTTAAAGTGTGGGGGCTCTATACATCTTATCCTTATAGAGATGGGTATTCTTTGACTTATTGCATATAATGCATGAACTTACTTAGAAAGTCTATATCTACACCTATATGTGTACAAGAGTCTTATATGACCTAGTAATTTTTCATCTTATTAATGTGTGTGTAATGAATAGTTGTTCTTCATTAATATTTATGTAAGAGATATTTGTCCCTCATCAATGGTACAATAGGGAAATGACTATTTAACTCCTTTATTCAAGCAAAAGGACAAGGTTTATGAAGTATAAATACCCCCAAACTATTTAGGTAAAATATTTATAAATTCTACATTATCAACATATTACACCTATTATTTATATAGAAACACCATTTTCATTTAAAAAGTACTTAGTGATTAGTAATACAATTCAGGTTCAGCCTTGGATTACTTATAGTAAGCATTCACTTATGTGTTTGACATTGGTTGTTGATGTGGTTCAGTAAATATGGTTTAGCCTTATGATACGATCCAAGTAAGATCAAATTCGGATTTTGACGTAAAACTTTCTATTGTCCAGTTTTATACTATTATGCTTAACTCCAAATTCAGCTATTGAATCGAGCTGAAACTTTACCAGATGATTTTAGAAGCATTTTTCTATATTGGGGTAAAGTTTCAGGTGAATCAGAGTTCAGAAAGGACTTGCGATATAGGTCAGAACAGGTTGTATGAATTTTGTTATTTACTTCCCTTCGACTTGTGGACCTTCTATTTGATAATTATCCTTTTTGTAAAAGGATGTTATAGCTTGTTTTGGGAATTTTCTAGTTCCACGAGAATCTTTAATGAGCTGCAACATAATTTCCAAGAGTGGCAAGGATTCCGTATTATTTCCATAATCCTTTTCTTACAGGAATTCCTTATCTATCCTAGCTACACAAGGAAATAAGAGTTGGTGCTATTTAATGACATATTAGTTATTTTTATTATTTTCTTTCATGTTTTGACTTAATTAAAACTTTGTCTCGAGCTAAGATCCTAGGCTTGTTTGGATCAGGTTATGGGTTTTTCAGTTTAGGGTTTCTAGGTCAGTTTTGTATGTAGGTCAATTCAGCCTCTAAGGGCATATTCATTAAGGTTAATTTTTATGAACTATTTAAACATATGAAACCTCAATTTTGGCAGCCATTGATGAATATTACTTCTGAATTTTTTAGTTTTAACGTGTAAGAGTGATTTTTGCATTATTCACTTCTTGAACGAACTGAATCTGACTTATCAAAGATTAACTAGTTTCATGGTGTCATTCTATTCATTCTAATAGTGTTGGTGCTTTGGGGTAGGTTTTCATTGTATCACACTCCTATCAAACCTATTTTGGCTTTCTAGGATCAGATTGTAGGCCCCGTTTATTTTTTGAAAAGTAGTTTCTTTTCGGAAAGTGGTTTTATTAGAAGGTAAATTCCTGAAAAGTGAATTATTTTTTGATGTTTGGTAGTGTCATGGAAAATAAGTTGGAAAACAATTTTCAGTGTTTGGTTATATTATAGAAAATGAGTTGGAAAATAGCTTATTAATGTTTTTTTTTTTTCAAGTTTATTAAAATAACGAGGAACAAATCTTACAAATTAAAAAGTTGAATGAGAATGAAATTGAAAAAAAATCTAATTTCATAAATTATCTCAAATAAAATATATAAGAATCAAAATAATGGAGATCAAATCGAAGAAATAAAAAAAATTGAAAGATGATGAAATTAAAATAATAATAATTACAATTGCATAAATTCTTTCAAATAAAATAAGTAACAATAAAAAAAATAAAGACCAAATTTGATAGATAAAAAATTTCAATTAAAAAAATGATAAGAGAAAAGCAAATAACAATCAAAAGTTAATATAAAAATCAAAATTGACCAAAGTTAATATAAAAATCAAATTTTAAGGGATGAAATTAAAAAAAGAAGATTCAAACAAAATATATATCAATCAAAAGTTTGAGGACCAAATTTGATATAATCAGCAAATAATATGATATTTCTAAATTTTTCTCAATTTCTGGAAAGTGTTTTCCGCCCAAAATAAAAGGAAAATACTTTTCTGGAAATCAAGCTAAATTTTCCTTTGACTAGAAAGTATTTTCCGTTGACCAACTTTTCTAATGGCAAACAAACAGAGAAAAGTTTAGAAGGTGGTTTCCAGGAAACAACTTTCCAGGCAAACAAACACCCCCTTAATCATGATTGTGGGTTGCGTGACCACGTGATCACAAGGTTCGCATCAGTTAGTATCACTAGGCTCGGAAACAAGGTCATATCTTTATGTTATTTTTGGGTTTTTTAGTGTTTGCATCATTCATCTTCTTGTTCTTTGTGTTCATGTCATCTAAAAAAAAGGGGTTATATTGCATATATAAAAAAGAGAGAGTAGATGAAATTTAAAGGATGATTCAATTCTGCCGCAGAAACATAACTCTTAGTGAACCATAAGCAAACCACCTCAGAATTAATTAAAACTTCATATTCTGTCTGTAGGGGGTGAGATCACATCATATAATAAATTTGGGCTTATGTTGATATCTTTTGCTTGAGATTTTAATTCGAGATTCAATTCTGCCGCAAATTGATCATACAAGGGGTTTGGGTAACTAGACATAAGAGAACGACCTATAAACATAGATTTGTTGTTTGTTTGGTATTAGAATACTATATATTAAATTTGAGGTCATTTGGAAAGTGTTTTGTTCAGTTCCATAATCAGATTTTGTCTTGCCATAACTGGTTTGTTTTGTGTTATCTCCCAAAACTTGTTTTGTTTCTGTTGATTCCATTATTGCCAGTATATTATCATCATATTTGGGATATCTCACTGTTTGTTTTTGGTTAGTTGACATATGTATAAAAGAAAAGAAGGTACAAAGATTATAACGGGCATACCCCAGATTTACAATGTAAACAAATATCTTAAAAACAACAAATGGCCACAAGAAGGCCACCAAACAGAAAACCAAAACCTAGCTAGACTAGCCAGAGACAAGAATAAAACCAACCAAACATTAGTTTAAGATTCTACATTATTCACCTTTCAAGCTGTTTGGATCCTAATCTTTTCATATGTTGCTGGAATGTTTCTCATCAAATCGAGCTTGTCGCAAATGATCCCTTCAATTTGCTTGAAGACCAAATTCATATTTCTAGACATACCTGCAAAATCCTTGCATTCTGTTGCCAAACTCAATACACCATAGCTGCAAAACCTAGTTTACAAGAAAACTTTCTAAAATTTTTACCATTCCAAGTGATAGTAACTAATGCGAACCTCGTGATCGTGTGGTCACAAAACCCACACGCAAAGATACCAATTCCCGGAAAGCCAAGTAAAATAGGTTTGATAGAAGTGTGACATAAAGATAACTTGTACCTAAGCACCAGTACTATTGAAAATGGAAAAACCCCCACCCAACAAATATTGATTCGCAAACGAGAAGTATTAGGATGACACAACAAAGCCAGTTGTTCTTCGATAAGTAATTTTTTGTTCTTTAGAGAACCAAGAAAGGGAGATTATCCCACCAACACACAAGTGTGGCAAAGAAGTTTATTGATTTGAAAATTATGTAACCTTACATGTTTGGTTATGCCTTTATTTATATTGACTCTAGACTTAAAGAAACCCTAATGGACCCTTTTAGGTGGACTTATATGAAGCCCACTAACAATTGACCCAAATAAGTAATAATAACCCAAAGACTAAGAAGAAAATAATAAAAACCCGAAAATTACCATCCTAAATATGTTAGAATCAGATTTGTCACCCTTTAAAACTCCCAAATAAATTAGGAGAAATCTGATTTCAAAAATTTATGTTGCTGCCCCCTTTGATGTCCTTGATTAGCTTGGATTTCCTTCTTTATCTTGGACAAATAAGAAAACAAATTCTCTTTTTTTTTTTTTTATGAGTTAATTACTTTCATTTCTAAGTTTGGAAAAGCATTAAATAATCCTCCCCTTTTTAGGAATAAGATCTGGCCAACTTCCTTACTTAATTAGGAGAATAAATTGTTGACTTTCTATCCTTGTAGCATTAGGAAAAAACAAGCCTAACAAGGCTGGTATTAGGTCGGACACATCAGCCCTTTGTTCCACACGAATTGTGCTCTTCTTGGACCTCAATTAGATGAATTAAAGGTTGTTCTTCATGCTCCTTAAATGTCTCAAGCCTCTCTAGGTCCATTTTTCTCCATATGTTCTGAATAAGCTTATTCAATGCTTCTTTGCCTTATCTATCTCTTGTAATTGGCCCAATTGGCACGTCCAATAAGTTGTTGGCATGATTACGCTTGGTGTTGGGCTGATCCTTATCGATAACTCATCCAATCCATTCATCCCAGTTTTTCCTCATTCTAGGAATGTCGCATTTGTCACAAACATCCCACCATATCGCTTTAAAATAAGAGCATTCAATGAACAAGTGGTTGTGATCTTCATTGTTAAGAAGACATAGTGAGCACTAGCTGGGACCATAGAGACCAAATTGATGTAGTTTATCCTAAGTTGTGAGCTTTTGTTGGACAACCAACCGTAGAAGAAAAGAATGTCTTGGAATAGCATTCTTGAACCACACAATATCATGCCAATCAACCATCTAATTATGGATTCTGATTTGCTCCCAAGCTACTTTTACTGAGAACCTCAGATTTGGCGAATCAAACCAAACAATCTTGTCCCTCTTCCCTATCTTAGGATAAATATTGGAAGGAATAACGTCTATAATAGGGTACCAACCAATAGCTTGAGTGGTAGGAATTCTCCATTCTAAGTTACTAACCAGCATACTTACCATCACGTTTTTTCTCATACCTGAATCGTAGATGAATCTCTTGCCGTAAGAATCCATAAGTGGGCTGTGAGGATGCTAATTTTCAAACCATAGAGAAGTTTCCCTTCCATCTCCTATGGTGTACTTCATCTTAGGCCATGCTAAAGATCTGAGCTTAAGGATCTTTCTCCAAGCTCAAGAGCAATTCTCTAGGGCCTTGATTTTCCAGAAATTTCTACCTCGCAACATATTGGATCTGATCTAAGTAAACCAGATTGAGCCATCTGAGTCATTGTACAGATTCCAAGTGTGTTTCACCAAAGCAATCTAGTTCCATTCTGTTATCGTTTTGATTGCTAGCCCCTCTTCTTTTTTGGAAGACACACCGGATCCCAAGCCACTTTCGCACCAGTACTCATATCCGAACTTGACCAAAGAAAGGATCTTATAATTTGCTCAACATTTTTAATTACTTACTCAGGTAAAAGAAAGAGAGGTGCCCAATAGACCAAAATGGAAAATAAAACTGAGTTAATCAGTTGTGTTCGTCCTACGTATAAGAGTGTTCTACAAGTCCAACGCTGAACTTTAAAGGTGATTCGATCCACGAGGCCCTTACAACAAATAGCCTTAAGCCTTGACAAGATAAAAGGCATTCCCAAATACTTCATAGGAAGCTCACCCTCTCTAAACCTAAGAATACGAATAATCTGATTTCTCTCGGCATCTAACATACCACTCAAGAAGATGTCACTTTTGTTTGGATTTGGATACAGACTCATTAAAAATTCATGAGCACATTTCTGATCATTCGAACTGAGTTTACATCCCCTTTGCTGAAAATCATCTAGTCATCTGCAAAACAAAGATGGGAAATTCTATCCTTATTGCATCTCTGGTGGAACTTGAAGTTTCGATTGTCACTCATCTTGCGGAACAGCCCTCTCTCCCTTTGGAAGTAACCTACAAGCTCACCATTGATGTTAATAGAGAATCGGCATGATGTAACACAAACCATGATCCAATCAATGACTATTTTAGGGAATCCTATTTTTGTTAAAGCTATGAAGATGATAGAATTGATAAGAGAGTTTTAAGAAGAGAAATGAAGAATGTAGAGAAAGCAGAACAGATGAAAAAGAAGATGAAATTAATCACTGTATTTTCTTAATGCCATAGTACATTATTGAAGCTGTATTTATAACTATTCTACAGACGTAAAGCAGTGGCTTTCTTCAATATGTAACAGCTTTCTCTAACTGTTTCTAACTGCCTAACAATATTAACTGCTAACAATATTAACTGTCTAACAGAATGTTAACCACTTCATCCTATAATCTTATGACATGTGTCATGATCCTGTTGATTGATATCTTCACATTCCCCCGCAATCGTATGCATGGAGGAACCAAGCATAAGATTGGAGCAATGGTGACGAGATAATGGAGAAGAAATACCCTTAGTGAGGATGTCTGCAAACTGATTTGCAGAGGAAACATGTTGAACAAGCAAGTCACCTTTGATAACACGCTCTCTAACAACGAGGTAATCAATTTGAAGATGCTTCATCCTGGAATGAAAGAATGGATTGGAAGCGAGAGAAATGGCAGAGATGTTATCACAATGAATTAAAGGAGGAATAAGCAATGGAACATACATATCACAGAAAAGTTGACGAAGCCATGCGAGCTCAGCAGCAGCAATGGCAAGAGCTCTATATTCAGACTCAGCAGATGAGCGTGAGACAGTGTGTTGCTTCTTAGAAGCCCAGGAAATAGGACTGGATCCTAAGTAAACAACAAAGCCAGAAACAGAACGACGATCATTGGGATCACAAGCCCAATCAGCATCACTGTATGCTTGTAAATTAAGGGTGTCGGGCTGAAAATGAATGCCATAATCAATAGTACCCCTGAGATATCTTAAGATTCCTTTAACTGCAACAACATGAGATTCGATGGGATTATGCATGAATTGGCAAGCCTGATTGACAAAGAAGGCAATGTCAGGACGTGTGAAGGTTAGATACTGCAGAGCTCCAACAATACTTTTATACTGTTGTGGATGAGAGTAAGGCTTCCCATCATCCTTAAGTAGATGATGATAGGGAAGACAAGGAGTGGCACAGGACTTGGAATGCTGTAATTCAACCCGATCAAACAATTCCTGGATATACTTAGACTGCGATATAAACAAGCCTGAGGAAGAATAAGAGACCTGCAGTCCCAAAAAAATATGTCAACGGGCCTAAATCCTTCATATCAAACTCCTGAGTTAAGGCATCAATAACTGATGTAAGAAGAGATGAATGACTGCCTGTGAGAAGAATATCGTCCACATAAAGTAGTAATATCACAGTGCCAGTTGAAGAATGTTGGACAAATAAAGAAGGATCAGCAAGAGACGCCTGAAAACCCAAGCTAGGTAGAAAACTTGTAAACCTGTCATTCTAGGCACGAGGAGCCTGTTTTAACCCATATAAGGACTTGCGGAGTCTGCAAACAAAGTCAGGATAAAGCTTGCTTGTAAAACCTTGAGGCTGAATCATATACACCTCCTCTTGAAGAAGGCCATGCAGAAATGCATTTTTAACATCAAGTTGCCGTAAAGGCCAATGAAACTGAGCTGCAAGGGCCAGCACTAACCGAACAATAGTTGGTTTCTCTACAGGACTAAATGTTTCATTATAATCAATGCCCTCTTCTTGACTGAAACCTTTGGCAACAAGACGTGCCTTATGCCGAGCAATAGAGCCATCTGCATTTTTCTTGATGCGATAAACCCATTTGCAACCTACAAGATTCTTGGCATGTGGCAGGGGAACTAAATCCCAAGTTCCTTGGGCATGAAGAGCATCAATTTCTTCTTGCATAGTAGATTGCCATGCAACAACTTTAGAGGCAATCCTGAAGGAGCTTGGTTCAACTAGAGAAACATCAGGAGACTGAACTGTAGTGGAAAAAGCTTTCTTTTTGGAGATACCATTCTTGGACCAGGTTGTCATGGGGTGAAGATTTATAGGGGACAAAGGCAAGACAACACAAAGATTCTCTTGATGAAAATCAGGATCTGCAGGGGTAGAGAACTGTGTAGCAGGATCCAATGTGGATGAGGAAGACAATGTGTCCAAAGTGGCAGTAGTGCTCATAGTGGATTGGGAAGGCGAGCACACAGGCAAAACAGCGTTGTGTAATGAAATAGAAGGTGGAACAAGAGGGGATGAATGAAGCTGTATTTTAGCAGAGGATGAATGAGAAGGAGAAGATGAAGCTGTAGGCATAGAGGTGTATGGGAATGCAGACTCATCAAAGATGACATGACGAGTCACAAAACACCTATGAGTAAGAAGAGAAAAACATATATAGCCCTTGTATTGACCTGCATATCCCAAAAAAAGGCAGGTGGAAGTTTTAGGCTGAAGTTTGTGAGTATTGTAAGGTTTGAGCAGAGGGAAACATGCACAACCAAAGATCTTTAAATGAGTAAGAACAGGTAGAGAACCATAGAGTAAAAGATAAGGAGATTTGAGCTGAAGAATTGGACAAGGCATCCAGTTAATCAAGTAAATGGAGGTACACAAGCATGAAACCAAAATTGAGAAGGGAGATGAGCAATCTGTAATAAAGTGATTGTTGTTTCTAGAATGTGGCAATGCTTCCTTTCAGCAAGACCATTCTGTTCAGGGGTGTATGGACAAGAAATGTGATGAATAATGCCTTTAGTAAGGAGATACTTTTTGAAGGAATGATTGAGGTACTCACCACCACCATCACTTTGAAAAATTTAGAGATTAGCAGAGAATTGAGTGACCAAGAAAGCATGAAACAAAACAAAGATGGAATAAACTTCGCCTTTATTTTTCATTGGAAAAATCCATGTGAACCGAGTACATTCATCTATGAAGCTAATATAGTAACAAAAACCATAAATAGAAACAGTAGGAGAAGGACCCCACACATCATTATGAATAACTGCTAAAGGTGTTTGGCAAATTTTCTTTCCAAACAAGCAGTGCAGACAGATTTGGAATGGTCTGAGGTAAAAGGAATGTTAGACTGATGTAAAAGGGCTGAAGTGATTTTGTTGGAAGGATGGCCAAGACACTGGTGCCAGAGACTGGTGTTTACTTGGCGACCAAGATAGCAAAACTGATGTTTAGAAGAAGAGAAGGACTGTGAGAGTTGAGAATGTGGGACGGATAAAGGGATAGGATATAAACAATCTCTACACAGTCCCTGGAGAAGAACCCTCCCTGTAAGCTTGTCCTGAATGCAAAAACCAAAGGTATCACAAATAAAATGGCAATTGTTGTCTGTACATAGCCTATGAACTGATAGTAAGTGTTGTGATAGCTTAGGCACATGCAGAACTTATGATAATTTGAAGGAGCACTGTGGGACATTCAAAATAGAAGAGCCAACATTAGAAATACTCAAACCTGAACCATCTGTAGTAGCAAAAGTTTCTGATCCGGTGAAAGGAGTGGCTAGATTGAGGTGAGCTAAATCAGAAGTCATATGAGTAGTTGCTCCAGTATCAGCAACCTAAAATTGCTCAGTAGAATTAGAAGAAGGGAAATTTGCATGCATTTCACTGAGATTAGAGGAAGGTGGTCTGCCTTGATAAGAAAAGTTGCCTCTGTGATAGCACTAGATAGCCGAATGACCACATTTCCAACAAATCTGACATTGGATTGAAGAGGTAGAAGAAGGGGACTGATTATGCCGTTGATAGCAATCAGCAGCTACATGGCCTTTCTTGCTGCAAATTTGACAAATGGGAAGATCACTGCCTGGACCAAGAATACCAAGACTCGAAAAAGGAGATTGATGAGGACTTGGACCCGATTGATAATGCCCACGGCTTCATCCACGTCCTGATGTGGACTAGCCCAGAAACACCAGCAAGGACCCATTACATGTTCCAAATGGACCAGTGACTTGGTCCAAGACAGACATTGAAAGACGCATTGAATGCATTAGTTTTGAAGGTTTACACCAAGTCAGAATTGGAAGGTCCATTGGAGTATCAAGAGGAGATCCTAGTACATCTTATCCATGTGTAAGAGGGGTCTAATACAACCTTATTTGGGCTATGAGATGAGGACAGCAAAGGAAACAAAAGAATCCTACTACAACTTGGAAACAACATGGTGGCTACCTTTTCCTTTTGTTTCTAGGATTAAGGGCTACATGGGCTATAAATAAGCCTTCAATCAGTTCTATACTATTTTAGTCCATTCTCTTCTTCTCATGGCAGAACATGGATTTAATATTAGGGGCTTTATTTTATTTTGTTAGCTACAGCCCAAGGCTTGTTTGGGCTTAATTAATACTTTGTTTTAAGCTAGGAACCAAGGCTTGTTTGGATTAAGTTATGGGCTTATCAGTTTAGGGTTTTGGGCCAGTTTTGAGTGGACCTCATATAAGTCCACATAAGGGGTCCATTAGGGTTAACTTTTCAAGAACTATTTAAACTCATGTAGGCTAAAATTTCAGCAGCTTTGATGAACACTATTCTGAATGTTTCAGTTTTAACATGTGAGAGTGATTCTTGCATTCTTCAGTTCTTGAACGAACTGAATCTGACTTATTCTTCAATTCTACGTGGGCTGGTCATATGGACAGATTGGAAACATGTATACGTGAAGCGAAAGTGGATGATCTTTGGTGTTCAGGTATGCATTATACTTGGACGAACCAATGTCCTGAGAATATGACTATGCGGAAACTAGATAGAGTGCTTGTGAATGAGAAGTGGAATATGCACTTTGACACGACCAAAAGCTTGATGTCTTGATGCGGACCAGCTCAAAACACCAGCAAGGACCCATTACATGTTCCAAATGGACCAATGACTCGGTCCAAGACAAAGACATTGAAAGACGCATTGAATGCATTGGTTTTGAAGGTTTCCACCAAGTCAGAATTGGAAGGTCCATTGGAGTATCAAGAGGAAATCCTAGTACATCTTATCCATGTGCAAGAGGGGTCCAATACAACCTTATTTGGGCCATGAGATAAGGGCTTTATTTTATTTTGTTAGCTACAGCCCAAGGCTTGTTTGGGCTTAATTCATACTTTGTTTTAAGCTAGGATCCAAGGCTTGTTTGGATTAAGTTATGGGCTTTTCATTTTAGGGTTTTGGGCCAGTTTTGAGTGGACCTCATATAAGTCCTCATAAAGGGTCCATTAGGGTTAACTTTTCAAGAACTATTTAAACTCATGTAGGCCAAAATTTCAGCAGCTTTGATGATTATTATTCTGAATTTTTTAGTTTTAACGTGTGAGAGTGATTCTTACATTCTTCAGTTCTTGAACGAACTGAATCTGAGTTATCGAAGATTAACTGGCTTCTTGGCATCATTCTACTCATTCCAATAGTGTTGGTGCCTTGGGGCAGGTTTCCATTGTGTCGCACTCATATCAGACCTATTTCGGCTTTCCGGGATCAGATCTCAATCTTGATTGTGGGTTGCATGACCACATGATCACGAGGTTCGCATCAGTTGGTATTGGAGCTAGGCTCCGAAACAAGGTCATATCATTCTGTTATTTTCGTTTTTTTTAGTGTCCCTTAAGTTTTTCAGTGTTTGCATCCATCTTCTTGTTCTTTGTGTCTATGTCATCTAAGCAAAAAAAAAAAAAAAAAGTTTATATTTCATCTTGTTCCTGTCTCTAATCATATCAGTTTGTTAAAAAGAAAAAAAAATCAGAAAGAAATAGAGAAAAGAGTGATTAGTTGAAATTTGAAGGATCATTCAATTTTTGTCGTAGAAACACAAATCTTGGTGAACCATAAGCAAACCACCTCGGAATCAATTTAAACTTCATATTCAGTCTATTGGGGGTGGGATCGCATGATATATCAAAGTTGGGCTTATTCTGATATTATTTTCTTGAGGTTTTAATTCGAGTTTCAATTCTGCCGCAAAACACTACTCTTAGTGAACCCTAGGTAAAACACCTTGGAATCTATTGAAACTTCATATTCTGAGTATTGGGTATGCGATTGCACCACATATTAAATTTGGGATTATTTTGATATCGGTTTCTGGAGGTTTTAATTGGAGGTTCAATTCTGCTGCAAACTGATCATACAAGGGGTTTGGGTACCTAGACATAAGAGAACGACTTATAAATTGAGTATTAGTTTTTTCATAATCTTGTATTACCAAATATTGAATTTGAAGTCATTTCAAGATCGTTTGGTTTGGGTTTCAATTCTGTTACGTAAAAATTGAGTAATAGGATAGATTTGCGTCAAGTTTGAGAACATGATCTATACCGTTTAGGTTTGTCTTAATCTTTTTATTTCTATTATATTTGGGTTATCTAGGAGTCAAGTAATTGTTTTCGCTAATATTCGCTTTTGTTTTATTTCGTGTCTTCGTTTCGTCCACAATTCGCACGAATTTGCATTGCTACTCGCAAAATCATAATCGTAGTTTCGTTTTGGTTTGTTTTCAGTATATTGTTTTGCTTCTTGAGTCTGAAAATTATAATTAGAGTGTGCCGCGAAACAGAATTTCGCTGCACAATACACAAATCGGCAGCGAATATCGATTCGCTGCAAGAGGTTCAGTTGCGGCAGCGAAACAGAATTTCGCTGCGCAATACACAAATCGGAACCATCAATTTCAGCACATAGTTCTTCAACAAAATTCCAGCAACAACATCACAGCAGAACACATTAAATTTCAGCAACAACATCACAGCAGAACACATTAATTGCAGCAACAATCATCACAACAGAACACATTAATTCCAGTAGCAACATCACAGCAGAAAACATTAAATTTAAGCAACAACATCACAGCAGAACACATTGATTTCAGCAACAATCATCACAGCAGAACACATTAATTCCAACAGCAACATCACAGCAGAAAGCATTAAATTTCAGCAAAACACACACACACATGCATGCTGGCCTACCCCATAGTTAAAGCCAACCCTCTACCATGATTTGTTAGATGTTCTGAAATTGACTTTATTTCACTTCTGTTTGCTAGTTCTCCTAGTTAATTTCAGTTTCCTTCATAGCTGGCTTAGGTCTTAGATCAATTTTTCTTAGGGTTTTTCTTCTTCATTTTCGTTTCTGATTTTAAGGGGAAGAGGAAGGGAGTTTCATGTCCCATAACTTCTGAATTTAACTAAGTTTGAGGAAGGTTTGACACTATTCTTTTCTCTTCAGCTACTGGTTCTCCTCCTTTTTCTTCCTCTCACGTTTTCCAGCTCTCTTTTTCCTCTCCTCTATGCAGCTGCCCACTCCTCTCTCAAGGTCTCATCTCTCCCTCAGTAGTTCACAAGGCAATCTCTACTGGTTGATTCACATTTCTGTTGTGAAAGGGGAAGGGAAGAACAGCATGCAACTGCTGGTTTGGGAAGAAGATGGATCATTCTCTCTCCCCTCTTTGTATTTATACTACCCATCAAATGAAATGGGTTGTTTGGGGGTTGGTTTAGGTGTGTTCTTATCCTTGTTTGGTTTATCTAAAACCAGTTTTACCCCTCCCTCCCAGCTCTGTGTCACTGTTGATTGAGAAATCGGCAGCGAAAACTGCATCGCTGCCGATCAAGAAATGGGCAGTGAAAAACTGTGTCGTTGCCGATTTCTGTATCGGTAGGGAAGGCTGCGTCGCTGCCAAATCCAGAATCGGCAGCGAAAACTGCGTTGCTGCCGATTTCTGCATTGGCAGCGAAAACTGCATTCATCATCATCTCTCTCTCTCTCTCTCTCTCTATATATATATATATATATATATTTTTTTTTTTTGGGTGTTTACATTCTCCCCTCCTAAATATGAATTTCGTCCTCGAAATTTAAGAAGTTTCACACTCCATACCTGGTAGTTAAAATAAATTGGGGTACTTTTTCCTCATCTCAGCCTCCCTCTCCCAAGTTTCCTCTTCTACTTGAGCATTTCACCATAAGATTCTGACGATAGGGATCTTTTTGCTCCGTAACTCCTTCACTTGTTGATCTAGTATCCTTATGGGTCTCAATTCCAGTGTTAAGTCTTCCTTGACTTCTACTGGGACCTGGGGTAGAACTCGGGCGGGGTCCACGTCAGCCTTCCTTAACAAGGAGACATGGAACACATCATGGACCTTGGCTAGCTGTAGGGGCAAATCTACCTTGTAGGCTACTGGTCCTACTCGATGTAAGATTTTGAAGGGTCCGATGAAGCGGGGAGTTAACTTCCCTTTTAATCCAAACCGTAACATGTTCTTCCATGGGGCTACTTTCAGGAACACCTGGTCCCCCGTACTGAACTCAAGAGGTCTTCTCCTCACATCAGCATACTTCTTCTGTCTATCCTGTGCGGCTTTGATGCGATCCCTGATAGTTCTCACTTTCTCCGTGGTGACTTGGACCAACTCTGCGCCATATAACTTCCGGTCCCCAATTTCCTCCCAACACAAAGGAGTTCTGCACCTCCTACCATACAAGGCTTCATATGGGGCCATCCCTATTGTGGCTTGGTGACTATTGTTATACGTGAACTCCACCAATGCCATGTGTTCCTCCCAGTTTCCTCCAAAGTCTAGCACACAAGCCCGTAATAGGTCTTCCAAGACTTGGATGACTCTTTCTGATTGGCCATCCGTTTGAGGGTGAAATGCAGTGCTCATGTCCAATCTTGTCGCCAAGGCATGTTGTATGCTCGGCCAAAGTCGAGAGGTGAACCTGGGATCTCGATCCGATACAATGGACACCGAAATCCCATGAAGTCGTACCACCTCATTTATGTAGATTTTGGCAAGCTTGTCCACCGAGTCGGTCATCTTTATAGGCAAGAATAGTGCGGATTTCGTCAACCGATCTACAATGACCCATATCGCATCATTTCCTTTCCTCCCTTTGGGAAATCCTGACACGAAATCCATGGTGATCATCTCCCACTTCCATTCTGGAATTTGTAATGGTTGTAATAGCCCCGCAGGCCTTTGGTGTTCAACCTTGACTTGTTGACATATCCCACACTTTGACACATACTCAGCTATTTCCCTTTTCATATTAGGCCACCAATAGAGGTGTTTCAGGTCTCGATACATCTTAGTGCTTGATTAGTACTTAAAAGTGCATGTTTATCAAGGTTTTATATCATCATTTTGCACTTGAAGTATCAATAACTCCTTAACTAAAACATGTTTTATAATAACAAGTTTGATATTATAAGATACCTTAATTTATGGTAAATGCTCATTTTAAATGCAGGACTATCACATAAATAAAAGGATTGATTGATGAGTTTAAGCATTGAAAGTTAAAGGACAAAGAGATGGCCAAACTTAGAAAAGAGATGTCGGTGCAGTCCAAACCGGAACATTGCTCGGTAATTGGATCATATCTGGAGCTCTAGATTTCGGATTTAGGTCCACTTTATATGGATGGAAAGGTAAGACAAAAGCCTACAACTTTCATGAGGAGCCCAAGATTTGAAAAGGTCGTTTTGAAGTCCGAATTGAAGGAACAACGAAGAAGTCCGAAGCTGTCCTGCAGCCCAAACACTATTTTAGTGTTCAGCCCATATCTTGAGTTCTAGAAGTCCAAATGACCTCATCTTTTTTTTGTTGGAAAGCTGAGACAATTTCCTAGAACATTCTTGAGGATTCTGGGCAAATTATGATGTTAGCAATGACATCTTGATCAGACAAGAAGATAAGGATTGTTATCTAGTCAAGATGTGGCCACCCACTCATCAAATTAGTCAACAAATCAATAGTTCCAAATTTTGGCCTATAAAAGGAGGCACTTACCATGTATTGAGGCATCTTGGTTTGCAGATCAAGATCATGCTCTTGCTTTCTCTCTTTGTATTGCTTATGTTTTGCTTTCATTAATATCAAGTTTATGCACTTCATTTCCTTTCCTTTACTTAGTTAACTTCTTTCTCATTTATGTTCTTATCTTGTTCATCTATGTTTCTTTCTTTCATTATGTTTAGCTAAGTTAATTATGTCAAGGTGAAAAGGGTACACTAATGGTGTAAGAATAAGTATAATATAAACTTAACATGGACCTTAACGTTGGATACTAACATGTTTTATATTTGTTATCTTGTTCACTTTTAATACTTTGCTTGTTAAATGGTTAATCTAGATTTTATGTTGTATAACACTTGGTACAACAAATACTTGGTACTTTCATAGCCCATACTGTATGGTATAACCGACACCTGAGCTATGAAAGGGACTTGATTTGTTGTTAACATAAGTTATAATCATGAATGCTGCAAACATTTACAAGTATTAACTTTATTCGAATAAGATAACTAATGTAATCATGTTAACAATTTATAATCTGATTGGAACCTCCTTTATGTGTGGTTTCCAATTGAATAAATAAGAGTTTATATTATACTTGTTTGAAGTACCATTAGTGGATCCTCTAACCTTGACATTTGTTTTTATCGTTGTTTAATCTTTACATTAATCTTTCATCTCAAAGTTCTCATTAATTTCTTCCTTCTCTTCTTTATTATTATTGTTGTTGTTATTATTATTATTATTATTATTATTATTATTATTATTATTTGTTCATAAACTCAGTATATAGGCTGGAAACCTGTGACCCGATCTTTTAGATCATTCTCAGGTATAACAACGCCACGTACTGAGTATTATTATTATTATTACTATTAATAGTACTACTTTTGTTATTATTATCGTTATTATTGTTATTGTTGCGTTGTTATTTATAATTTATACAATTAACCTCTCTATGGTTCGACCCCGGTCTTGCCGGGTTATTTATTACTTCGACACTCCTGCACTTGGGAGAAGACATCAAGCTTTTGGTCGTGTCAAGTTTTTGGCGCCGTTGCCGGGGAGGTAAATTCTTGTATAAATTATAATATTTAATTTATTTTCTCTTTTCACTTTTCATTTTATCTAACTTTTATTTTCTTTGTTTTGTTTTGTTTCTTTTCTTCTATTTTTCTTTTCTTCCTTTTATTCTCTTTTTACACGTGCATGCGAGTTTGGTCACGTACATTAAGTGGTAGACTTTGTAGGGTATCCTCATCATTTTCAGAAAATATATAGCCGAAGAAGATAATCAATCACTTCATAATGAGAATAATGAGAATAACCGTATGAGAACACTTAGAGACCACATGAATCCCACAAGAACAAGTGCACCCTCATGCATAGTTTTCCCTCCTGATGCATCTCATTTTTAATTTTAAGCCAGGCATTATTCAACTTTTACCATCTTTTCATGGCTTAGACTTAGAAAATCCATACTTGCATTTAAGGGAATTTGAGGAGGTCTGTAATACCTATAATGACTCGAATTGTAGCATGAACACCATTCGATTAAAGCTTTTTCCTTTTTCATTAAAAGATAAAGCTAAAACATGGCTACAAAATTTGAGACCAGGATCCATTCGTGCTTGGGATGATATGCAACAACAATTTTTAAAGAAGTTTTTTCCATCTCACAGAACAAACTCTTTCAAAAGACAAATCATCACTTTCACTCAAAAAGCCAGGAGAAACATTTTACCAATGTTGGGATAGGTATCGAGATTTGCTTAATACTTGCCCACATCATGGTTTTGAAACATGGAGATTGGTTTCACATTTTTATGAGGGTTTAACACCTAGAGATAGGCAAATGGTTGAATTGATGTGCAATGGAACTTTTGAAGATAAAGACCCTAATGAAGCAATGGAGTACCTAGACTTGCTAGCTGAAAATGCCCAAAATTGGGACACCACAGGTACTTATGAGGCACCAGGTAAAAACTCAACCTCATACATCTAGTGGGGGTATGCACAACCTTAGGGAAGATCATGACCTCCAAGCCAAGTTTGCATCTTTAGCTAGAAAAGTCGAGGCACTAGAATTAAAAAAGAGTGGTCAATTAAAATCTGTTCAAGACATTGTGTGTCAAATCTGTGAAACAAATGAGCATGCAACCAATGATTGTCCAACTTTGCCTTCTTTCAAGGAATGCCTCCATGAACAAGCCCATGCTTTAAACAGTTTCCAAAGACCCAACCATAACCCATACTCACAAACATATAACCCTGGTTGGAGAAAATCACCCAAATTTTAGTTGGAAGAGTGATAGCAACAATGCACAAAACTTCACATCCACCGTTTCAAGCACACCATAATTTCCAAAATTCTCATGGATATGCACCTCCTTATGCTCCACCTCCTAGAAGAAATTTTGAGGAAACATTGCATGCATTCATTGAAAAGCAGGAGACAATCAACACTCAACTTGCTCAAAGCATGACCGATTTTAAAGATGCTCTTGCAAAATTAACATCTGCTCTCAGTTTCCAAGAGAAAGGTAAGTTTCCTTCTCAACCACAGCAAAATCCAAAGGGGCAATACAATGCAAATGCAAGTAGTTCTGGAAGCCAACACATGGATCAAGTCAAATCAGTCATCACTCTTCGTAGTGGTAAGGTTATTGAAAAACCTATTCTTGAACCTTGTGAGAAAGATGATGAGTCTATCTCTGAGGGTAAGGAAGGGGTTGAACCTGAACATTGCAAAGAAAAGGCTGATTCCCCGCCAGCACTTCCATTTCCTCATGCCATGATCAAACAAAGGAAAGTTAGTCACAACTCTAAAATCTTTGAAATTTTCAAACAGGTAAGGATCAATATACCTTTGTTGGATGCTATTAAACAGGTTCCTTCCTATGCTAAATTTTTGAAAGATCTGTGCACTGTGAAGAGAAAATTGAATGTGAAAAAAGAAAGCATTTTTAGCCGAACAAGTAAGTGCCATTCTTCAGAACAATAATGCTTTGAAATATAAAGACCCTGGTTGTCCTACAATTTCTTGCTTTATTGGAGAACATAAAATTGAAAGAGCCTTACTTGATCTTGGAGCTAGTGTGAATTTACTTCCATATTCAGTTTTTCAGAGTCTCAATCTAGGTGAGTTAAAACCAACCTCTGTAACTCTTTTACTCGCCGATAGATCTGTAAAAGTGCCTAGAGGAATAATTGAAGATGTGTTGGTACAAGTTGATAAATTCATTTATCCTGTGGATTTTGTTGTCTTGGACACGCAACCTGCTGAAGCATGTAATTCAATTCCTGTCATTTTAGGACGTCCATTTCTTGCCACTTCTAATGCATTGATTAATTGTAGGAATGGACTGATGAAGCTATCATTTGGAAACATGACATTGGAGATGAATATTTTCAACATTTACAAGCAACCTGGAGATGATAATGATTTACAGGAAGTGGACTTTATTGAAAAATTAGTTCATGATCAATTTCAAACCACTTCTAGTGAAACTGAGATTGATGAATCTGATGATTTGCAAATGGTCTACTTTCAGGAATCAAAGGCATGCAATTGGAGACCACAAATTGAAGAATTGCCACCACGATCAATTGAGCCCATACCTTCAAGTGTTCAACCACCAAAACCTGAATTGAAGCCGTTACCATTTAATCTCAAATACTCATTTTTGGGAGAAAATGAAACTTTTCCGGTAATAATCTCTTCCAAACTTAATGCGCATCAAGAAGGTAAGTTATTACAGACTCTGAAAATGCACAAAAATGCATTAGGATGGACCACAGCTGACATAAAAGGAATTAGCCCTTTGATTTGCACACACAGGATTTATTTGGAGGAAAATGCTAAACCCTCTAGAGAAATGCAACGAAGGCTTAATCCTAATATGAAAGAAGTAGTGAAAAATGAAGTCATTAAGCTTCTAGATAATGGAATCATTTATCCTATTTCTGATAGCAAATGGGTAAGTCCTACCCAAGTTGTACCCAAAAAGTCTGGAGTCACTGTGATAACAAATGAGAAAAATGAGTTAATTCCAACTAGGACTGTTACGGGTTGGCGCATGTGCATTGACTATAGGAAACTTAATTCAATGACTAGAAAAGATCATTTTCCCTTTACCTTTCATGGACCAAATCCTAGAAAGAGTTGCAGGTCATGAATTTTATTGTTTCCTAGATGGTTATTCAGGTTACAATCAAATTGAAATTGCATTGGAAGATCAAGAGAAGACTACTTTCACATGTCCATTTGGTACTTTTGCGTATCGAAGGATGCCTTTTGGATTATGTAATGCACCAGCCACGTTTCAAAGATGCATGCTTAGCATATTCAGTGATATGGTTGAACGTTTTCTTGAAATTTTTATGGATGATTTTTCTGTTTTTGGTGATTCATTTGATGATTGTTTGACTAACTTAGAAAAGGTTTTAAGCAGGTGTGAAGAGAAGAATCTTGTACTGAATTGGGAAAAATGTCACTTTATGGTAACAAACGGCATCGTACTTGGTCACATTGTTTCATCGAAAGGAATTGAGGTTGACAAATCTAAAATCGAGTTAATTGCCAACTTACCAACACCAAAATCTGTTAAAGATGTTAGATCATTCTTAGGACATGCTGGTTTTTACAGAAGGTTCATCAAAGATTTTAGTGTAATATCTAAGCCCTTGAGTAACCTTCTAACAAAGGATAATATTTTTGAATGGACTGAACATTGTGAGGAAGCCTTTGTTAAACTTAAAAACTTGCTTACTTCTGCTCCTGTCATTCAACCTCCTGATTGGTTATTACCTTTTGAAATAATGTGTGACGCTAGTGATTATGCCGTGGGTGCTGTCTTGGGACAAAGGAAAGATAAGAAACCTTATGTGATTTACTATGCAAGTAAAACTTTAAATAGTGCTCAAATGAATTACACTACCACTGAAAAAGAATTACTTGCAGTAGTATTTGCATGTGACAAATTCAGATCTTATCTTGTTGACTCACCTGTTATTGTTTTTAGTGATCATGCAGCATTGAAATATCTTCTCTCTAAGAAAGATTCTAAGGCTAGATTGGTGCGGTGGATTTTGTTACTTCAAGAATTTGATATCACAATCAAAGACAAGAAAGGCACCGAAAATGTTGTCGCGGATCATTTGTCAAGATTGACAACCGATTCGAGATCTGACATTACACCAATCGATGACTACTTTCCTGATGAATCTTTATTTTCTGTCTCTACGATGCCTTGGTTTGCTAATATTGTTAATTTTCTTGTTTCAGGACAATTGCCAGCTCATTGGAGTACCCAAGACAAAAGAAAGTTCTTGAACGAAGTAAAGAACTTTTATTGGGATGACCCTTATTTATTCAAATATTGTCCTGATCAAATATTTCGAAGATGCATTCCTGACAATGAGGTAAGTAGTGTCATTAAATTTTGTCATTCTGAGGCATGTGGGGGTCATTTCTCATCAAGAAAGACAACTGCAAAAAATCTTACAAAGTGGATTCTATTGGCCCACCATGTTCAAAGACTCACATGCATTCTGTAAGATTTTGTGAAAATTGTCAAAAGTTGGGATCTATTTCGAAACGTCACATGATGCCTTTAAATCCTATTCTTGTCATTGAGATCTTTGATTGTTGGGGTATAGATTTCATGGGTCCATTTCCTCCATCATTTGGTTTCTTGTACATATTGGTCGCAGTAGATTATGTTTCAAAATGGATAGAGGCAATTCCAAGTCGAACCAATGATCATAAAATAGTGATAAAGTTTTTGAAAGAAAACATTTTAAGTCGATTTGGAATCCCTCGAGCCATGATAAGTGATGGTGGAACACACTTTTGCAACAAGCCATTTGAGTCTTTAATGAAGAAATATGGAATCACACATAAAGTTGCCACCCCTTATCACCCTCAGACAAGTGGACAAGTAGAGCTTGCTAATAGGGAGATCAAACAGATCTTGGAGAAAACAGTGAACCCTAATAGGAAAGACTGGTCTTTAAGACTTAATGATGCACTTTGGGCTTATCGAACTGCTTATAAAACATCATTAGGTATGTCACCTTATAGACTAGTCTATGGAAAACCTTGTCACTTGCCTGTGGAAATTGAACATAAAGCTTATTGGGCTATTAAAGCTTTCAATTCAAGCCTTGATGATGCTAGTCAGCTGCGAAAATTGCAAATAAATGAGCTTGAGGAAATAAGAAATGATGCATATGACAATTCAAAAATTCATAAAGCAAGAATTAAAGAGTTTCATGACAAGAAAATACTGAGAAAAACATTCAATGTTGGTCAAAAAGTCTTGCTTTATAATTCTCGACTCCATTTATTTCCTGGAAAACTAAGAACAAGATGGAGCGGTCCTTTTATTGTGAAACATGTGTATCCATATGGGGCCTGTGATATTGAGAATCCAAAGAATGGCAATGTTTTCAAGGTAAATGGGCATCGTTTGAAAGTTTATTTTGACAATTTTTCGGTTGAAAATGACTCTATTGAATTGAGTGATCCTGTATATAAAGATTGATTCTTTTTCTCACATTGTTTTGTGTTTTGTTGTTTTGCTAGTCTCTCTTTCACCCCAGTCAAATGGCGGATAACGGTACTCCGTGACTTAAGTTGGTTCTTTCAGTTTCCCAAATAACTGATATCTGTATATGTTTGTATAATTCTTAGCTCTTTCTTCCTTCTTTGAATCGCTTCTCTAATTCTCTTTTGAAAATGGACACCACTCTTGAAAAGTTGAAAAGGTATTTTCCCGCTTTGCCTCCACATGCGATTAATAAAATTTACCGTGCTAAGTGTGCAAGATTGAGGTTGTTAATGAATCATGGAATTCCTGAAGATATCCGTTGGTTAATTGAAGCAAAGGTTCGATTATCAGGTGAGTCATCCAATTCTTTCATTTCACACATGCCTGGAACAGGTAAAAGCACTTTTGCAAAGAAACGTCGTGCAAAACGACTGAAAGTCTGTCATCGATGTGCCAGATGGACTTGTAATACGACATGTCGTTCTTTAGGAATGGTATCTGTAAACCGTGAAGATAAAATACAATTCATTAAGGATGGCCTGAGTAAGGGGTCTTTAGATAATCTTTTGTTGACCCTTGAGACGCATCCTAGTGGAGATGTGCATCGTGTAATTCATGATTTATGGCCACAATTCCATAAAGAACATGATCGACTTAGTCTTGGGAATCTGACTAAAAAAGACCCTGTTTGCCAGTTTTTAAGAAAACTGGATGGGAAGCCTATCCCCGACCCATAGAGGGCGTTTAAGCCGTTCTTGGACGTAAAACCAAGGGAAGATGTGAGCCACAATCACAACTACCTGTACATACATGCTTTGTCAAAATAAAGTAAAAAGCTTAGATTAGATTTGAGCCTTCATCTGTGAAACCTTATGTCTTTTGGTTTTATTAATAGCATATTATTTTGTTTTGTTACTTCTTATGTTTGTTTAAGTGTATTTCAGGTTTGTCATTGTTCGCTGTTTCAGGTGATATCTTTTATACTCTATCTTTCTACCTTCGAACATTGAGGACAATGTCTCGTTTTGGTTGGGGGGAGAGGGTAGTAGTTTTAAAAAAAAATAAAAAAAATACTAACTTGCTAACTGTTTTTGCTATTATTAAAACCATTTGACAAAATTGTTATTAGGATGGCAGAGTATGGAATCAATTTTATTGACTCTAGAGACGCATCTTAGTAAGTTTCACTACCAAGGTCTATCATAATACTTCTTGAAATATTCAGGTTTATAAACTCTCACATTGTTATCACTTGATTCTGCTCCTATACTCATTTAACAAGTATTATTAAACCTTCATTTTCACACACACACTTTAACATATGATTTGTGGGTTGCACATTGGATTATTACAGTAATTATGTTCTTTTGTTGAAGGTAACAACTAAGGGTAAAGGATAGTATATAATTTGCAAAAAAAAAAAAAAAAAAAAAAAAAAAGAAGAAGAAAAAGAAAAAAAAAAAAGATAGTATTGATGATAATAAAACGTGGATAAGTTTGGTTTCGTAGCCTCCATAACCTAAGCAATTAAGCCCGAAGGGGTGTTTTAACACCTAATACCCTAAAGTCAACTGACTTGGGAGCTATTGGCCCAAAGCTTGTTACATGGGTTAAGGAGAAAAGCTTAAGGGAATCAAACATTGCACTATCTACGTATCAGTATCTGCAACCCGAGTTGTTAAGCTCGTAGGGGTGTCTCAACACCTAATGCCCTAAGATCAACTGGTCTGGGAGTCATTAGCCTAAAACTCGTTACATGGGTTAAAGATACATTGTGTTTTAAGTTGTATGTGTATATAAATAAAAAGAAAAAAAAAAGAAAAAAATAATAATCCCAACCCAAGGAAGTTCACCTTAAACATTTGAACATAATATTGTTTTCTTTCAACAAAAGCCCCATCATCTATGTTTTCATTGAGCACACAAAAAGAAGGTTTATTAATATCTTGTTTACGAAGTATGAAGCAGGAATATAAATTTAATGAGAGTTTGTTTATCTGGATAGATTAATGGAAGTTGAATGATGAATGCCTTGCTTTGTGGAACTTGCAAATTGTTTCTCTATTTTAACGCTTTAGATTACTAGGGACTAGTAATAAGCTGGTTGGGGGGTGTGATTAGTACTTAAAAGTGCATGTTTATCAAGGTTTTATATCATCATTTTGCACTTGAAGTATCAATAACTCCTTAACTAAAACATGTTTTATAATAACAAGTTTGATATTATAAGATACCTTAATTTATGGTAAATGCTCATTTTAAATGCAGGACTATCACATAAATAAAAGGATTGATTGATGAGTTTAAGCATTGAAAGTTAAAGGACAAAGAGATGGCCAAACTTAGAAAAGAGATGTCGGTGCAGTCCAAACCGGAACATTGCTCGGTAATTGGATCATATCTGGAGCTCTAGATTTCGGATTTAGGTCCACTTTATATGGATGGAAAGGTAAGACAAAAGCCTACAACTTTCATGAGGAGCCCAAGATTTGAAAAGGTCGTTTTGAAGTCCGAATTGAAGGAACAACGAAGAAGTCCGAAGCTGTCCTGCAGCCCAAACACTATTTAGTGTTCAGCCCATATCTTGAGTTCTAGAAGTCCAAATGACCTCATCTTTTTTTTGTTGGAAAGCTGAGACAATTTCCTAGAACATTCTTGAGGATTCTGGGCAAATTATGATGTTAGCAATGACATCTTGATCAGACAAGAAGATAAGGATTGTTATCTAGTCAAGATGTGGCCACCCACTCATCAATTAGTCAACAAATCAATAGTTCCAAATTTTGGCCTATAAAAGGAGGCACTTACCATGTATTGAGGCATCTTGGTTTGCAGATCAAGATCATGCTCTTGCTTTCTCTCTTTGTATTGCTTATGTTTTGCTTTCATTAATATCAAGTTTATGCACTTCATTTCCTTTCCTTTACTTAGTTAACTTCTTTCTCATTTATGTTCTTATCTTGTTCATCTATGTTTCTTTCTTTCATTATGTTTAGCTAAGTTAATTATGTCAAGGTGAAAAGGGTACACTAATGGTGTAAGAATAAGTATAATATAAACTTAACATGGACCTTAACGTTGGATACTAACATGTTTTATATTTGTTATCTTGTTCACTTTTAATACTTTGCTTGTTAAATGGTTAATCTAGATTTATGTTGTATAACACTTGGTACAACAAATACTTGGTACTTTCATAGCCCATACTGTATGGTATAACCGACACCTGAGCTATGAAAGGGACTTGATTTGTTGTTAACATAAGTTATAATCATGAATGCCTGCAAACATTTACAAGTATTAACTTTATTCGAATAAGATAACTAATGTAATCATGTTAACAATTTATAATCTGATTGGAACCTCCTTTATGTGTGGTTTCCAATTGAATAATAAGAGTTTATATTATACTTGTTTGAAGTACCATTAGTGGATCCTCTAACCTTGACATTTGTTTTTATCGTTGTTTAATCTTTACATTAATCTTTCATCTCAAAGTTCTCATTAATTTCTTCCTTCTCTTCTTTATTATTATTGTTGTTGTTATTATTATTATTATTATTATTATTATTATTATTATTATTTGTTCATAAACTCAGTATATAGGCTGGAAACCTGTGACCGATCTTTTAGATCATTCTCAGGTATAACAACGCCACGTACTGAGTATTATTATTATTATTACTATTAATAGTACTACTTTTGTTATTATTATCGTTATTATTGTTATTGTTGCGTTGTTATTTATAATTTATACAATTAACCTCTCTATGGTTCGACCCCGGTCTTGCCGGGTTATTTATTACTTCGACACTCCTGCACTTGGGAGAAGACATCAAGCTTTTGGTCGTGTCAGTGCTGCCAAGATGTATTGAGAACTTGGACTCATGTGCTTCTTGTAGGACCATTCGTTTGACTGTTTCGTCATTAGGCACGTACAACCGTTATCCCATCATCAAGGACCCATCATCCGCTACTCGGAATTTCATTTCTACCCCGACCTCCACATTCTTTCTAATCTTGGACCCCACTTTGTCATGGAATTGGGCATGCAGTATATGTTCTCGATACGTTGGTCGCACCACTAATTGGGCTACTAACCCACCTCCTGAATCGATTCCCAAATCTGCACCCAACTCTTTTAATTCAGCCAATTGCCGCTCCTTTCCCACTGTTAAGCTTCCCAAGGAGGCTTTGTTTTTGCGACTGAAGGCATCTGCCGCCACGTTTGCTTTCCCCGGGTGGTATTCTATGGTGCAATCATAATCCTTAATGAGTTTTATCCATCTTCTTTGCTGCATGTTCAACTCCTTTTGCGACATCAGATACTTCAGGCTCTTATGATCAGTAAAAATTTGGGTTCGAGACCCATACAAATAGTGTCTCCATATCCTCAAGGCAAATACTACAGCTGCCAACTCCAGGTCGTGCATCGGGTAGTTCACCTCATGAGTCTTTAATTGCCTTGATGCATAGGCGATCACCTTCCCATGCTGCATCAAAACACACCCCAATCCCTTCCCCGAGGCATCACTATATACCACAAAACCCTCGGTCCCTGAGGGGAGAGTTAACACTGAAGCAGTGGTGAGCCTCCTCTTCAATTCTTGGAAGCTTGCCTCACATTCTTCCGACCACACCCATTTCTTATCCTTCCTAGTTAGCTGGGTCAAAAGGGTTGCAATCAGGGAAAAACCTTCAATAAATCTCCGATAGTATCCTGTAAGTCCCACGAAACTACGTATTTCAGTGACCGAAGTCGGTCATTCCCATTTCAAGACTGCTTCGACTTTTTGGGGGTCGACAAAAACACCTTCGGCTGAAATGACATGTCCCAGAAACGTCACTCTTTTCAGCCAAAATTCACATTTACTCAGTTTTGCATATAGTTGGTGATCCCTCAAGGTTTGTAAGGTTTGTCTCAAGTGTTCTTTGTGCTCCTCGAAAGAATTCGAGTACACCAGTATATCATCAATGAATACCAACACAAACTTATCCAGGTATGGTTGGAAAACCCGATTCATCAAATCCATGAAGAGGGCTGGGGCGTTCGTCAACCCGAACGGTGACACCAAAAATTCATAGTGTCCGTAACGAGTTCTAAATGCGATCTTTGCTACATCCGCTTCTTTAATCTTCATCTGATAGTACCCTGATCTCAGATCTATCTTCGAAAATGCCCTCGCTCCCTTTAATTGGTCGAACAAATCATCTATTCGAGGTAACAGATACTTGTTTTTCATTGTTATTTTTGTTCAACTGTCTATAGTCAATACAAAGTCTATGGGTTCTATCTTTCTTTCTTACAAATAGGACCGGTGCTCCCCAAGAAGAATTACGGGGCCGTATGAACCCCTTGTCTAATAATTCCTGTAATTGAGTCTTTAACTCGTTCAGTTCTGCTGGAGCCATCCGATACGGTTGTTGGGCTATGGATGGGACTCTAGGAAAAGTGTCTATAGACACCTCTACCTCTCGCTCTTGGGGTAGTCCTGGTAGTTCTTCAGGAAACACATCTGGGAAATCCTTCACCACAGGAATATCCTTCAATCGTGGACCTTCATCATTAGAGTTTAAGATGTATGCGAGGTATCCCGTACATCCCTTTCTTAAAAGTTTTTGGGTCGTTACCACCGATATTAAAGCATTCAGTTTGAGAACTCTCTGATACGGTTTAGCCATATGATACGACCCAAGTAAGGTCAGATTTGGATTTTGGCGTAAAAAGCGCAACAGTCCAGGTTTACGGCAACAATCATAATTCTCAATCTAACCATTGTATCGGGATAATATTTTATGTGGACTCTCCAGACATATCTTACTACCTTGGGTTAAAAATTCAGGTCAATCGGAGTTCGGGAAGGAACCGCAATACTGGTCAACGGAGGCTGTACGGATTTTGTTATTTACTTCCATTTGACTAGTGGACTTCCTATTTGGTTAGGATTCTTTTCCTACAAGGATGTGGCAGCTGGCTTTGGGAATTTCCTAGTTCCACAAGGATCTTTAATGAGCCGCAATACAAGTGTGGCAGTGATTCATTAATGTTTCAGAATCCTTTTCTTATAAGGATTCCTTATTCATCCTAGCTACACAAGCAAAGAAGGGCTGGTGGTATTTAATGACAGATTAGTTATTTTTATTATTTTCTTTAATGTTTGGGCTGAATTAAAACTTTGTTTTGAGCTAGGGTCCAAGGCTTGTTTGGATTAGGTTATGGGCTTTTCAGTTTAGGGTTTTGGGCCAGTTTTTAGTGGACCTCATATAAGTCCACATAAGGGGTCCATTAGGGTTAACTTTTCAAGAACTATTTAAACTCATGTAAGCCACAATTTCGGCAGCTTTGATGATTATTATTCTGAATTTTTCAGTTTTAACGTGTGAGAGTGATTCTTGCATTCTTCAGTTCTTGAACGAACTGAATCTGACTTATCGAAGATTAACTGGCTTCGTGGCGTCATTCTACTCATTCCAATACTGTTGGTGCCTTGGGGCAGGTTTCCATTGTGTCGCACTCATATCAGACCTATTTCGGCTTTCCGGGATCAGATCTCAATCTTGATTGGGGGTTCTAGAACGACAAGTTGATAAGTGTAGAAGATTAGTCTATGATCTTCAAGCTTCATGGGAAAAAGTGGTACAACGCCAAAAGGATGAAAGACGAAGGAGAGTCGCTGTGGTTATCATTCAAAAGTATGTACGCAAGTGGTTAGTACGGCGTGCTTATTTGAAATTCTTGTCAGTCACTACTTCTATACAGTGTTGTTGGAGAAAGGTGTTAGCAAGAAGGGGATTCCGAAGGCTTAAACAAGAGGCTACTGTAGTCACTATTAATCGTATTCAAGATTCGAGGGCGAATCTTCTTGAAGAGGGAGGGAATGATACGGTTCAGCCATGTGATACGACCCAACTAAGGTCAGATTCGGATTTTGGAGTAAAAAGCGCAACAGTCCAGGTTTACGGCAACAGTCATAATTCTCAATCTGACCGTTGGATCGGGATAATATTTTATGTGGACTCTCCAGACATATCTTACTACCTTGGGTTAAAAATTCAGGTCAATCGGAGTTCGGGAAGGAACCGCAATACTGGTCAACGGAGGCTGTACGAATTTTGTTATTTACTTCCATTTGACTAGTGGACTTCCTATTTGGTTAGGATTCTTTTCCTACAAGGATGTGGCAGCTGGCTTTGGGAATTTCCTAGTTCCACAAGGATCTTTAATGAGCTGCAATACAAGTGTGGCAGTGATTCATTAATGTTTCAGAATCCTTTTCTTATAAGGATTCCTTATTCATCCTAGCTACACAAGGAAAGAAGGGCTGGTGGTATTTAATGACAGATTAGTTATTTTTATTACTTTCTTTAATGTTTGGGCTTAATTAAAACTTTGTTTTAAGCTAGGGTCCAAGGCTTGTTTGGATTAGGTTATGGGCTTTTCAGTTTAGGGTTTTGGGCCAGTTTTGAGTGGACCTCATATAAGTCCACATAAGTTGTCCATTATGGTTAACTTTTCAAGAACTATTTAAACTCATGTAAGCCACAATTTCGGCAGCTTTGATGATTATTATTCTGAATTTTTCAGTTTTAACGTGCGAGAGTGATTTTTGCATTCTTCAGTTCTTGAACGAACTGAATCTGACTTATCGAAGATTAACTGGCTTCGTGGCGTCATTCTACTCATTCCAATAGTGTTGGTGCCTTGGGGCAGGTTCCATTGTGTCGCACTCGTATCAGACCTATTTCGGCTTTCCAGGATCAGATCTCAATCTTGATTGTGGGTTGCGTGACCACGTGATCACGAGGTTCGCATCACAAGAGGAGTGAAGAAAGTCAGTAAGTGTGATGAGGATTGTGTGGAAAAACTAAAGAAACAACCCAATTTTTATGCTAGAGAGGGTGAGGTCAGATCTGCATTTTTCACAAACAAGCCAATGATTTTACTTGTGTACAAAGATGCTTACTTTAATACTAATGATCTGGATCATATTTTGTCTAGTGTTGCTATTTCTTTATTGCAGGAGTTTGATGATGTGTTCCCCAACGATACTCCTAGCGGATTACCACCATTGAGGGGGATAGAATATCAAATTGATTTCGTACCCGGAGCTTCAATTCCTAACCGACCAGCTTATAGAAGCAATCCCGAGGAGACGAAGGAACTTCAAAGGCAAGTTGATGAGCTAATGGAAAAGGGCTACATTCGTGAGAGTATGAGCCCGTGTGCTGTACCCGTGCTACTTGTGCCAAAGAAGGATGGAACATGGAGGATGTGTGTTGATTGCCGAGCCATCAATAACATAATGGTAAAGTATAGACATCCCATTCCTAGGTTTGATGACATGTTAGATGAGTTACATGGATCCTGTATTTTCTCTAAAATTGACTTGAAAAGTGGGTACCATCAAATTATGATGAAAGAAGGTGATGAGTGGAAAACAACATTTAAGACTAAGCATGGTTTGTATGAATGGTTAGTAATGCCATTTGGACTTACAAATGCACCTAGTACGTTTATGCGTTTAATGAATCATGTGTTGCGTGCATTCATAGGTAAGTTTGTGGTTGTGTATTTTGATGACATTTTGATATATAGCAAGAACTTAACTGACCATCTTGATCATTTGCGTAATGTACTTAGTGTGTTGCGTAGTGAGAAATTGTATGCTAATCTTAAAAAGTGTGCCTTTTGCATGGAGAAAATTGTGTTTCTTGGCTATGTTGTAACTGCACATGCACAGGGTATCGAGATGGATGAGGAGAAAGTTAAGGCCATCCGAGATTGGCCTACACCTAAATCGGTAAGTGAGGTAAGGAGTTTGCATGGGTTAGCTAGTTTTTACAGGCGTTTTGTGAAAGATTTTAGCACAATAGTTGCGCCCTTGAATGAAGTTGTTAAAAAGTCAGTTGGGTTTAGATGGGGGGAGGAACAAGAGTTGGCTTTTGTTCTTTTGAAAAACAAATTATGTTCTGCACCTGTTTTGGCTTTACCTGACTTTAGGAAAGCATTTGAAATAGAATGTGATGCGTCTGGAATAGGAATAGGTGCTGTTTTGATGCAGGATCGGAGACCTATTGCGTATTTCAATGAGAAGTTAAGTGGAGCGACCTTGAACTATCCCACTTACGACAAATAACTCTATGCTTTGGTAAGAGCACTTGAGACATGGCAGCATTACTTGTGGCCAAAAGAGTTCGTAATCCATTCGGATCATGAGTCCTTGAAACATCTGAAAGGACAAGGTAAGTTGAATAGGAGGCATGCAAAATGGGTTGAATTCATTGAAACTTTTCCTTATGTAATCAAGTATAAGCAAGGGAAAGAGAACATCGTAGCTGATGCACTCTCAAGTTATAAGCTTGTTTGGATCAAGTTATAAGCTTTTGAGTTTAGGGTTTCTAGGTCAATTTTGTATGTGGGTCATTTCAGCTTACAAGGATAGATCCATTATGGTTAATTTTTAGAAACTATTTAGGCACATGTAACCTAAATTTCAGTAGCCATTGATAAATATTACTTCTAAATTTTTTTAGTTTTAACATGTGAGAGTGATTCTTGCATTTTTCAGTTCTTGAACGAACTGAATCTGACTTATCGAAGATTAACTGGCTTCGTGGTGGCATTCTACTCATTCCATTAGTATTGGTGTCTTGGGACAAGTTTTCATTGTGTCACACACCTATTAGACCTATTTTGGCTTTCCAAGATCAGATCTCAATCTTGATTGTGGGTTGCGCGACCACGCGATCACAAGATTTACATCACTTAGTGTATGCCTAAACAAGAACAAACAATCTAGTTCTTGAGATTTTTTTCATATTTATTATGATCACTCAAAATAAAGATAGCAACTTAAGCATATGAGAGTTCCTAAATCCTCCTTAAAGTGACTGTTCCATGTGTATTTAACTTCTTTGATCAAGCTATCACATTTCTTAGATATGAAGAATAGATCAAATAGCAAGAACAAATGATTAAACTCATTATCCAATCACCTAAAAAATCATATTTCTAAGCATCTTGATTTTTAAAACATCATCAATAATAATATTTAAATAAAGAATAAATATAAAAGATTTTTATTCATTGAAGATTATGGAGCAGTTAGTGCTATGGTAACTTGGCATAATATCATATTTTAGACAATAAAAAATCTTTGTTTTTAGGTAAAATCAATGAGTTCTTTGGTTAAAAAACAAACCATGAATGTTTTTGAAAAATTAATAGTCATCAATAGTTTAATGAAACTATGTTAAAATTAGTAGATTATTTATTTTTTCCAAACAAATCACTAGAGTATCATCCTAATAGATTTTTTTTTTTCCAGAACATAGATCTTTATCAATTAACACTAAATAATAATATTAGAGTAAACAAAATAGATAAAACATTTAAAAAAAAAACTTGAGGTAAATAAAGTTTGTTTTGGTATAAACAAGGATATTTTAGGCATAATGATTTTTCTACAATAATCTCTTAAATTTAAAAGGAGTTGTCATCAATTACAGATGAAACACACTAAATGATAATGAATGTTTATTTTATAAAGATTTATTTACAATTTAAATTTTTATGAAACCTAGATTTATTTGTTCAAGCTCTTTGAAATTTTCACATAAAATGTACTTCATTCTAAGGTTTTTCTTTTAGCTTCTGAGATTAAATAAAAAGTTGGATGGTAAACTAAAAAATTAAATTGAGCACGAAGAAATAAAAAATTAAGCAAAATGTTTTTAATCTTTCTTTTTTTTATGGTGGTAACCTCTTCCCATGTGAATAAACAAATAATAAAAAAAGTGAACTTTCCTAATTGTACATAAAAAAAATAAATTCTTTTTAGATTTTCTTTGGATTTTTATTAAATTATTATTTTTAAATTGAAACTAATTGAAATCTTACATGTGCATTCCTTTTTTTAAAAGTCAAAATTAATGAAAAAATATATTTTCATCATTGATTATTTCTACTACTTAAGAAACCAAACCATAAAGAATCAATTGTACAACTTAAAAGTTAAAAACATATGGTGTTGTATTAAAAACAAATATGTATCCTATTAATTTAACATCTCTACTTTGTTGTGCTTCATTTTTATTTTTTATTTTTAGAAAAAATATTTTGACTATGATTTACACTTTTATAGTTTAAAAAAATTATTTTTATATACATGTCATCATAAAGATTTAAATTTTAATGAAAAAACAAAGAATAATCTTCTATATAATATCCTTATGACCTAAAGCACAAATTAATCCATCATTTCACACAGTTTTTTTTATCTTATTATTTCCCCAATGATTCTCTCTCTCTCTCTCTCTCTTCACTAACAAAAATAAAATTAAAAAAAAATTCAAAGTAGAATCTCTCTTATTAGATTTTCTCATCTTAAAATCTTCTTCACTAAACTTTGACCCCATGATTACGTAGCATTGAGTGCACAAGTTGTACAAAATTCTGGAATATAGGAGGCAAATGAGAAATCCAGTTTCTAGCTAGAAAATGAAGATTTAAACCCCTAGTTGGAGAATGAGAGTTCGAAGACTCTAGACAAGAATGTTGCGTTCAAGTCTTCAATTTTGAATATCTAGGAATTTGAGGTCAACTATAATTTAAGGTTTCGAGTAAAATCTGATTCTATTTCTACTAATTCTACATTAATTAATTAAAAGATTGAGCTAAGAAATAATATAGTTCATGATGTCAAATTAGAACTAGATGATGTTAAGCTAAAGATGCTGGAACCACATCCTATGGATGTTGAAGAGCCACAAGAAAAGAGGAAGTCTATTGAAAAGAAAGATGACAACAATGCTATAAATGTAAATATTGATGTGAATTTCTTGATCACATCAATAAATCTGATAGGAGTGTGACACAATGAAAATCTGCTCTAAAGTACAATATTATTGGAAATGAAGTTGAATGATACCACGAAGTTAAGTTAATCTTCGATAAGTCAGAGATTCAGTCTCATTCAAGAATTGAAGAATGTAAGAATCACCCTCACATGTTAAAACTGAATAATTCAGAAGTAATATTTCATCAATGGCTACCAAAATTTAGGGGTTAATATGAGTTTAAATAGTTTCTTGAAATATTAACCCTAATGAATTTACATCTACTCTTGTGGGCTAAACTACTACCCACATATAAAAACTAACTCAAAATCATAAAAACTGAAAAGCCCATAACTTGATCGCCAATGCACAACATGTAAATCCTAGCTGAAAATAAAAATATTAATTAAGCCCAAAACAAGCCTTGGGCTATAGCTAACAAAAATAAAAAATAAAACTTATAAGTCCCAAGTCTAATGCCTATATTATTGCCAACAACGGAGCTGTCCATAGAATTTCCTTCCAAGTGTGACGAAGAACAATTCCTTGGCGAGCTTGAAAGGGGTAACTCTACTAGCAGCGCCATTATGTGACTCGAGCTTATTTCTAAAAGCTGGGAATCCTCTAAACACACTGTCAAGACTGTCTAGTTGAGGAACATCCTCAAGGTCCAAAGTCTTCTTATTGCCAAAAGCAATTAGAGAATTCATCCAATTGAAGGTAAGAACACTGAAAGGACCAGCATTTGCACAAGTCATCACAGCATCACCCCCCCTTGACTTATTTGATTCCAAAGCAGGAGTATTACTTGTGTCGCTAGAAAATATCAACATTCAAAAAGGGTTGCTCGAGAAGGCTATTCTGAGTCTCATGTCTCGAGAACCCAACATAACAAAGAAACAAAGCAGTGAACACAGAGACCATATCAGATACTAAATACCGTACCTCTGAGGACTCATGTTTGTGATAAAAAAGAAAATCTACAACAAGACAATAACAAGAAATTGAGAAATAAAAAACCCACCAAACTCTCAATAAAAATGAGAACCTTTTCTCACCTGAATTAAGGGTATACAAATAGACAGAAAGTGCACCCCAAGAGAGTGTTTCTAAGCACTGAATCAAAAAGGTTCATAGTTTAACATCAAGACCATCCATTTTTATACCATAAAAGGTAGCTCAGCAAACACATGAAAAGATTAAACACTGAAATACCTAAACAAAATAAAAGAGTCTGCTTAGAACACAGAAACCTCTTGTTGTTCCTAAACCTCTCTCCAGAATCCTCACCACCACTCACCCTCGTAGTTTCTTCCACATATATGAGACGACTAAGGCAAGTAACAAAACTAGGTAGCAATGAAGTTCGTTTTGATCAGCGTTAATTGGGTTTGCGATGGTGGCGTGTAGGAGAAAGGGTACGAAGTACCATCGATGACGAAGGCCGAAGGCGTGTTGTGCTAGGGGCTGACGTTAGTGGTGTGTGTGGTGTGCGATGTTTGCTGTTTTGGTTTGTTAATTTTTAGGTAGTCGGATTTTGACGGGAGAAAAGGGTGAGAGTGACAGCTATATTCTTTTTTAATTTAATAGAAAAGTCATAATATTTAATTTATAAGAGGTCCTTAGTTATTAATTTGATTATAATGACAATTATATTTTTATTTTATTTTTTTAAGTGCTTAAATCATTATATAAACTGTTATAAAATATTATAAACATTAGTGTATAAAATTAGATCATTGATCCATACTACGTAGTGAGTTAAATTTTTCTTGAATATAAAAAAAATAGATATTATTAATTTTTTTAATGGAAAAAAATTTAAATCGTGTAGGGGTTGACTCAATATGACCCGATTGATTTTACATGTCAAAAAACAACTTCGATGACCCATAAAAACATAATTTGACTTAAGATTTTTTTTTTTCAAGTTGACATCTTTTTTTAACATTAAGATAACAATATATTGGATTGAATTGGATCAATTCGAGTTAATATGTCAAATTCATTACCCGAGTTATGAGACTATGATAACCCCATAAAAAATAAATTATAAAGTCTAATTTCCAATTAATCCTATGTTGAAAAATGAAATTAAGAAAAAAATCAATTAAAAAAAGAAAAAAAAAACAACTCAAGTTAAGTTGTCAAACTTGTGATGCGGGTCAGTAGATCGAGATAATCCCATAAAAAGAAAATAAAAAATAATTACGAAGTTCAATTTCCAATTAGTCTAATGTTGAAGGATGAGACTAAAAATACATAAAAAAAAAAAAACATAAACCAATTTATCAAACTCATGACCTTAGTCATGAGATCGAGATAACCTCATATAAAAAAAATAAAAAAATGATCAAATTTAACTCAGATTAACTTATCAAATTCATGACACTGGCCATGAGACTGAGATCCCCATAAGAGGAAATGAAAACAAATTATCAAGTTCAATTCTTAACTGATCATGTCGACCTTAATATTGAATAATGATATTTATCAAAAAAATTAATTAAAAAAATGATAACAATGAGTCAAGTAAATATAGGTTAATTTGTTAAGCACTATTTTCAGATTATAAGATCATAATAACCTTATAAAAATCAAATCAAAATAAATCATGAAACTTAATTCTCAATCAAACACAATATTAAATGATGAAACTGGAAAAAAATCAATTGAAAATATAATAATTTAGTCAACTGGATTAATTTGCAAGACTCATAACCAGGTCATAAGACAAGAACAACCCAATAAAAAGCAAATCCAATATTGAAGGACATAAGATAACATTTAAGAAAGAAAATTATAAAAAATGACTTGATTTAAAGGTTAAAAATATCAAAACCCACGATCTTGATTATAAAACCAAGATATCTAAATATAAAACAAATTAAAATAGATTATGAAACTTAATTCCCAACCGACCCAATATTAAATGATAATATTGAAAAAAAAATCTCAATTAAAAAAAACATAAAAAAACAACTCAAGTCAACTCGGGTTAACCCATTAAGCACTATTCTCAAGTCATGAGACCAAATTAACCTAATAGAAAACAAATAAAACAAATCATGATGTATAATTTCTAATTAACCCAATATTAAAAGATGAGATTTAAAAAAAAAATTAAATAAGGAAAAAGAGCCTTAGCCAACAAGGTTAGTCTGCTAAACTTGTAATCTATATTATAAGAATGAGATAATTTAATAAAAAAATATAATTAAAAAAAAAAATGTTGCCACGCCAAAAACATGTGGGAGAAATACTATTCATTCCAACAATATTTTCATCGTATCTAGCGTCTTAATACTACGAGTGGAAATATTCCTAACCGTACACTAAAAAAAATCTTATTCGCCGATCAGATAAAAAAAGATTATAGGTTGTTTGAACTCCTTGTAGCAAGTTTCAATAATATCGTTAAGTTGGACTTGCTTGGCTTCTTTGACAGTGCAGTGCCTATAGTGCTCGACTCTTTGCCGGTAGTCTTCACTTTTTTGAAACGAGAGTTGGACTTCACCTATTTTGTTCTCCAAGGATTGGGACAACAACAGAAAGAGGTGAGTTCATTAGGACTGAAGCTTATCTCTATCATTAATGTTAATGTGCTAATAATGTTAAACTTATTGTTAATAATGTTGATTAATTAATAATTAGTTAATGTTAATGTAATTTTTTAAATTACCAAGAAAAAAGCGTACAAACCTAGGCTGTGAATATCAAAGTAATACTTTCCTCTTAAGATATCTAATCCAACCTGGAGAGTTGCCAAAGCAAAGTGGGTGATGTGAATGGTCCAGATTCAAGTGAGCAACAGACAGCATAAATACAGATGGAGGCAATATATCCTGACTTTCAAATCACAAAACGAAGCTTTTCACGAAACGCATCCGCTCTCTACCCTCCAACGGATCATCAGTCGAATTGAACCTTTGAAAAAAAGAAAAAGAAAAAGAAAAGGAAAATTGAGGTACGCGATCTCTTTCTCAATTCAATTGTAATTGTAATGGTGTTAATGTGTCACGACTGGAACCAAAGAAGATAGGGGTTAGCACAGAAGAAGAGGGAATTAATTCAAATGAAGCATACACGATAGCGTTGAGAAGAAGCGGCAAGGAATTTAAACATTAGTTTTAAACAGTTGCGTTTCATGCAGCCAGGATAATTCTAAATAAAACTTCTAGAAGCCACGTGTAAAGGCTAGGGAAATGTAAAAGCAAAACAACGTTTGGGTTATGTTAAATACCCTAAAGAGTGTAACAGAAAGCAATCAATTAACAACAGAATTCAGTATTCTCTCCTAATTTCTCTCGTTCCCATTCAGTGTGTTTGGAAAAAACCATGCAGGGGCGCATGTCACGTTCTTCCTTCCTTCTTCTAACCTTTCTTCCCTTTCCCAGGATCTTTTGATCATCCTCTAAGAAACGTACTCGCAGCATAATGATAATGTTTATGATTTTCTTCTGAAAGAGTAATAATCTGCCTGTGTTTATAGACAATAAAATAGCCAATTTAACTTGCATTTCTTGCATTTCTTTTTTTATTGTAAAATTATTTACCTTTTAGTGTCTTAAAAATTATAAATGTCACTGTAGGATCCGAAATATTGATTCACACTTCATGATAAAATAGAGGGGGAGATCTTTTTCATTTTTTTTATTCAAAGTATTTTGATTAGGTTTTGTTAATCTACTTTATTAGTCAGTACAATTCACTCTAGCTTTTTTGGATTGTTATCGTTATTATTGTTGTCATCGTCGTTGGCAGAGGAGAGAAACCTGAATTAGATTTAATTTAATTTATTTTTTGTTTCAGCAGAAATGGAGCAGGCCGAACTGACTACAGTGCAGGTTGGTGATCTCATCACTTGTTTTACACCAATTTATTTCTTATTTGCTTTCAGAATTTCAAGGTTTTTATTTATTTATTTATTTAGGTTCTGAAGAGGGATATCCCATGGGAGACATACATGGTGACCAAGCTAATATCCGGGACAAATCTTCAACTTTTAAGGCGTTATGATAATAGACCTGAAAGTTATAAGGCACAATTGTTAGATGATGTAACCAAATCACTCATCGTCCATACATTTTCTTTTATGCATTCTGTTTTCTATGTATATATGTTTAGGACCTGAATGCTAAAGTCACTTTATTGTTTATATTCAAACTATGCAGGATGGTCCAGCTTATGTTCGGGTATTTGTTACCATATTAATTGACATTTTTAAGGAAGAAATGGTTGAATATGTTATGGCTTTAATTGATGAAATGCTTACAGGTATTATTGTTGACAATTTGATACGGTTCAGCCCTGTGATACGACCCAAGTAAGGTCAGATTCGGATTTTGGCGTAAAAATCAATGTTTTTCATGCTATAAACTCTATTCTTGTCGTCGTCTTCTTGTTTTTTTCCCCTATCTGTGTCATGTATTCACTAAGGGAGAGGGAACAGAGGAGGATTGTAGATCAACGATCCGAAATACTAAGCCATGGTTTGGGGGTTCTAGAACGAGAAGTTGATAAGTGTAGAAGATTATTCTATGATCTTGAAGCTTCATGGGAAAAAGAGGTACAACGCCAAAAGGATGAAAGACGAAGGAGAGTCGTTGTGGTTATCATTCAAAAGTATGTACGCAAGTGGTTAGTACGGCGTGCTTATTTGAAGTTCTTGTCAGTCACTACTTCTATACAGTGTTGTTGGAGAAAGGTGTTAGCAATAAGGGGATTCTGAAGGCTTAAACAAGAGGCTACTGAAGTCATAATTAATGCTATTCAAGATTCGAGGGCGAATCTTCTTGAAGAGGGAGGGAATGATACGGTTCAGCCCTGTGATACGACCCAAGTAAGGTCAAATTCGGATTTTGGCGTAAAAAGCGCAACAGTCCAGGTTTACAGCAACAATCATAATTCTCAATCCGACCGTTGGATCGGGCTAATATTTTATGTGGACTCTCCAGACATATCTTACTACCTTGGGTTAACATTGCAGGTCAATCGGAGTTCGGGAAGGCACCCCAATACTGGTCAACAGAGGCTGTACGGATTTTGTTATTTACTTCCATTTGACTTGTGGACTTCCTATTTGATTAGGATTCTTTTCCTCCAAGGATGTGGGAGCTGGTTTTGGGAATTTCCTAGTTCCACAAGGATCTTTAATGAGTTGCAATATAATCTCCTAGTGTGGCAAGGATTCATTAATGTTTCAGAATCCTTTTCTTACAAGGATTCCTTATTCATCCTAGCTACATAAGGAAAGAAGGGCTGGTGGTATTTAATGACAAGTTATTTATTTTTATTATTTTCTTTCATGTTTGGGCTTAATTAATAGTTTGTTTTCAGCTAGGATCCAAGGCTTGTTTGGATCAGGTTATGGGCTTTTTAGTTTAGGGTTTTGGGCCAGTTTTGAGTGGACCTCATATAAGTCCACATAAGAGGTCCATTAGGGTTAATTTTTCAAGAACTATTTAAACTCATGTAAGCCACAATTTCGACAGCTTTTGATGATTATTATTCTGAATTTTTCAGTTTTAACGTGTAAGAGTGATTCTTGCATTCTTCAATTCTTGAACGAACTTAATCTGACTTATTGAAGATTAACTGGCTTCGTGGCGTCATTCTACTCATTCCAATAGTGTTGGTGCCTTGGGGCAGGTTTCCATTGTGTCGCACTCCTACCAGGCCTATTTCGGCTTTCCGGGATCAGATCTCAATCTTGATTGTGGGTTGCGTGACCACGTGATCACGAGGTTTGCATCACAAGTTTATATTCCTGCCTGTAATTGTATGTTTGTTTGTGAACTTATTTTTCATCTCTTTTTGCAGCAAACCCAAAAAGAGCCAGATTATTCCATGATTGCTAATGATGGTTCTTATGAACCTTTCTTAAGTTGAGTATTCATTTATAGTTTCTTTCACTATAATTGTTCTGGTTAGCTTGACATTTTTGTCTGAGTTTGTTTTCCTTGCATTTTGCAAAAAAAAGTTCTGCAATGTGCATGTTGTATAGGGATTCTGTGGAATCACAAAGTTCTGTGCTTAATTTCAATATTATTATACTCAAGTTGTTAATTCTATATTATTAGTTATTTCAAAAACCATTTAAAGCTTTAAACTACATCATAACAAATGAGACTAGTATGGTAAGATGTTATACTTAGCTCTTACATATCTTGATCGTAAGACATTTACGGCCTGTAATGCTAGCATTTTCAGGAATAACATCAATGACTTTCATCATCATCAATGGACTAACATTTACTTTGAGAAATAGTAGAGCATGTATCACGAGTTGTAAAAATCAGGTTAAAATTTCAAGTCAATCATAGAGTTCGAGAAGATCTTATAATACAGGCTTGTAGATGCAATATGAATTTTGTTATTTGTTGTCTTTTATCTTATAGACTATCTATTTGAAGAAGATTCTTTTCCTGATAATGTAAGGATATTTAATAGCTACTTTTGAGAGATTTCTTAATTATACAAGGACTCTTGATGGCAGAAATAAAGGTTTCATTGTGTTGTAGGGATTATTTAATAAAATTCTAGCTATAAAAGAAAACCTTCTAGTCTATAAAGGGAAATCAACCTCATTATTATTTGTCCATTTTTTTCAAGGATTTCCTTACATACAAGGTTTATTATGGGTAGCTACTTAAGGGAAACAAATTAGTAATTAAATTCAAATGTTTTCATGCTTGGAGAGGACATTATTTGTTATTTGTTTTATTGTCCTATTGACTTTCTATTTGAAGAAGATTCTTGTTATAATAGGAATCCAAAGTGTTTTGTAATTTTTTTAATGTTTTTGTTTTTTTTTTATTAATGTAAGTCTAAGACTAATTGCCGACAACCCTACCATCCAATAAAAAATAGAAAGAATGCTTTCCAATCAACAACATCTCTTTTACTTAGCATTGCCTAATTTTGACCAAAACCAGCCACCATGTTAGTAACATCTCCAATTAGATGCATCTCTAGCAATGCCACCAAATAAGCCCTATAAACTCAAATCGACATTTTTTTTCTTCCTTGTATCCACCGTAGTGTCACAACCATAAATCCATGAGACCAAACCTAATACCCAAATCATTTGCCTTATCCCTTGAATCCTTTATCAACCCAAGATGGCCACCCTACTATTTCTTTGATTTGAAGTGGAGATCTAGTGAAAATCATAAGGCTAAACTGACTGAACATTCCTTTGGAGACCTTGATTTTTTTTTTCTCATGTTACTTTGTTGTAAACTCTAAAAGAAATTTGTAAATCAATTAGTATGAATTTTTAGTTAAGCACAATCTATATCTAAGCAGAAGATTACAAAAAATCTAAGATGAGAGTAGGGCTGAGCATTTCCGGTTCGGTCCGGTTTTGAACCAAAATAAACAACCAAACCGAATTTTTTTTAAAAAAAAAATTTTTTTTTGAATCGAACCGAACCGAAAACCGGTTTAAACCGATTAATTTCGGTTCGGTCCGGTTCGGTTTTTTTCCCTTCCAAACCGGTTCAAACCGATGGTCCTCTACCAACACTAGCAATATTCCTCCCTCTGTAGATCCATCAACACAACCAAATCCAATCCACATTGTAGATCAGGTTGTCTACCACAAATCCCATTTTGTTTCAATTTCCTTCACCCCACGATGCGTCATTAATGTTAAGGAAACCCATCACCAACAGTCTAACAATGGCGAGACTGTTGGTGTTCTTATTCCACCAAACACAGAGCAAAAAAAATAAAACAATAATTATCAAAGAAAAGGAAAACCCAAAAACCAGAGAGGGGAAGAACAAGAAACAACAAAGGAGAGAGAGGATCGGGGTTCCATCCATCAAGATCCAACAAAAACAAACAAACACTCATCTCTCACAAAAAATCCATTGTTGATTAATATATGCTTTACCAAGAACTAGTGATTTCCTGGAAGAAGCCACAACAAGACAAAAGTCCCATAAAGATTAAAGAGTAGAGGGATGGGAGAAAAAATCAACACGGAGAGCAAAGTGAGATAATGAGAGAATGAGATGCAGAGAAGATTGTTGGGGGGGGGCCGCTTATGTTGCTTTAGGGTTAGGAAATATTCTATTTATAGTTGGTTTTTTTTTTTAAGTGCTGGTTAGTTGAACCGGTTCGGTTCAGTTCGGTTCAATCGGTTTCAGACTTTAGAAACCGAAACCGAACCGAACCGGAATTTTTTTGTGATTTTTTAATCGGTTTTTTCGGTTTTTTTTTTCAGTTCGGTTTTTTCGGTTTTTTTTTCCCGGTTTTCTCGGTTTAATCGGTTTATCGGTTTTTTTGCTCACCCCTAGATGAGAGCATTTGAATTTGCTAATAATAATAAATCAAAATCTAGTTGAAAACTTTTGAGTGATAAATAATTTTAAAAATCATAAAATCAACCCTATGGAATCTATAGGTATTTACTTTTTATTAAGTACATTATTGTTATTATTTTATGAAAAACCCTTAGGAACCTGATTCATCAAGGAGGAAGCTAGCTTTAGGCTAGTCATTTTTGTGCGGGTTGAAATTTAAAACAACCGGTAAATAAAACACCAAATACCTTGTGAAACCAAATGAGATAGCAGAAGCTTATTTACACCACCGGGAGATGGTGCACATGTCATCCAAAGTGCACAACGCTGACCATGCATCAATAACTTTTTGCATTTAAAAATCATGAATTAAATGCTAAATTACATTACAACTCTCAACCAAACCAATAATTACAAAAAAAAAAAAAAAAAAACTATGAGAAAAAGACACTAAAACCCTTGTTTCAATTGCATAATTTTTTTGTCCTTCAAGTCATATATGTAATCTTACTATATTCTAAAAAAGAAAAAGACAACACCCTTGCCCTACAATGTATATTTTTTTATCCTAAGGGTATTTTGGTTCTTTTACTATTCATAAACATATTGAAAAGATAGAAATACTCCTAGACTAATGACTAATTATTGTATGAAAAGACAAAAATACCTTTGGTTTAAAGGTAAGCAATTTTTCTTGAGAACTATATATATTTAAAATACTCATCACTCAAAAAATTTAAAACACTCATCACTATATTATATAATAGGGAGACAACAAATAAATAAGATTATATATATATATATATATATATATATATATAAAATAATAAATCACAATGAAAAACAAACTTACCATCACAATTAGTTTTCGAACTAAAAGGGGCTCGATGCATGGGGATGTGCTATCCATGTTTTGGATAAGGAAATCCTTACACACCAAACACACACTCTCTTACTAGTCCAGCACAATACGCTTTTCAAGCACGTGATAGCGAAGCCCCTCTCACTTTTCCCTAATGAAAGCAGCAATTCCACAACTTGACCTACAAAACATAAGATATTAATGATGTTTCCTTGTCGAGAAAAGAACACATAAAATAATCAAGAAACCCTCTTCTTTCAAGAAACCCAACTGCCATTAGTGCAATCCAAGTGATCCCTCAAACTTGGAACATGGTAAGCAAATAAAAAAATATATTACTAATGGGATACCTGATACATCATATTCTTGAAAGTAGGACACCACCAGAAAAAAAACAATAGATTAAACCAAACCACAAAGTTGAGCAACAAAAAAATAAACCCCAAAAATACTCTTAAACTAAATTCAGTTCCTTTAATTTACAATACAGATAAAATAAAAGATTATTAGCCATAATGGATAACAAAAATCCATAAAGTAATGGCAAAACTATACATTTTCTAACTGGCAGCAGAGATCATGATTCTTAGAAGCCTCTTGACAAGATTTATGAAGATCATGCTCTAGTGCAATGACTTTTGCACGTAAAGATATGAGCTCCTCCTAAATCGAGTTGAAATAGAAATGTATTGTTAAAACATGTTGTGCCTCAAGGAAATCATTCCACAAATTACAACGGCAAAAACATGAATAATTTAACACTAAATCATCGAACTGATACCTCTAAAGATGAGAAATCACAATTTTAGAAGTGCTCTTTGGGCCTGTTATCCTATGTAAAGAATATATATGTCATTCTAGATAGATTTATATAGACCACATTCCTACAACTCTCAACATTAAGTTGTAGATTAGTAGTTCAGTATGTATGATGAACATTTCCAGTTGTGGTCTTTGCACCCAAAGTATAATGGGTCTAGACAACAAATTTAGTTCCCTACAATCAATTACAAAAATTTATCAATGCAATAAGCAACAATGAATTCCAAAACAAAACTAGCCACCTAAAGATCCATGGGAACAATGATAAATGGCCTCCAAACCAAATTCAATTGAAGCATAACAAAACATTTACAAGTCACTACAATCTCTTCTCATGGCTATGATAATAAACATTAAATGAATAGTAAGTGTTATGAGCTTGTTACTGAAGCTCACCTTTTGTTTTTCTCTCACAACCATCAACCAGCTACAGTCACAAGAAACTAGCACAACTCTGCAACCTAGAAAGTTAAACAAAGAAAATTTTGCTTTCCAATAAAATTTCTTATCTATTTTTGTCCTCGTTAAATGATGTCCACTTCCTTTCTGGTTAAAAATGGTTGATGATATCCAAAAATATTGATCAATAAGTTGTGATTGAGTTGGAAAAAGAGCAATTTAGGCATCACGTTGCATAATATGTCCTTTTTTATACATCTATCTTGTTTCTGCAAAAAAATAAACACATATAACTGAGCGACAACATATTCATACCTTCATTTTCACAGTAACATATTTCCCTCCAGATTTGCTTCATGGCATCCATCGTCACAATTATCATCTTCGTGATGAACATCTTGTCAAGATACCACAAAATTTATAGAAATGTTTCAACGACTATCTAGATTGACCATAAATGTATGACATTAAACTTTAAAATGCACTCATATGGTTATCTCAAAAATTCAACATGAAAGACCAAAATATACTAATTAAACTTGGAAAACAATAAAAAGACAAAGGAAGAACGTCAAGGCATTGCATAAGACTAGCAAGGGAAAAATGAGCGATTGGAGTAAATAAAAGAACAAATGAAATTAAGACATAAAAGGCTCCTTTAACTAACCTTTTTCTTCATCATAACCAAATAACCATGACCACCTTGCACAAGTTCAGAGAATACTTCGTTGAAGTGCTGAACAACTCCTTTGAAAGTAAGATTTATTAATTCATCATTTTGCTGATCTAAAACAGATATAAGTTCTTTTATTTTCTGCACATAATTATTGAAGTAAAAACATAATCTTGTTGAAGTGAAGATACATAAATCATAATCTCACGTTAAAAACAGTAAAAACAACAAAAGACATTTAAGTAATAAAATCCAGTAGCATAGTCCCTCGTCACTTGCTCAGGTTCAGCTTGCCTTTTCTAGAGTTCCTCCTGTTTCTCAATGATATTTAAAACATTTCGGCTGGCAAATCAGGCAAGATAAATAGATTTAAAACATTGATTACAAGACATAATAGTTTAACAATACATTAAAAGCCAAAAACAAAAAATTGAAGTTGGGACTAAAACAAGTTCACAGTTAGTCATTTATCACATAAAAACACAATAAAGCAAATTCACAGTTCAAAGTTCTTGTGAACTTGAACAAATAATATGCTAGAGAGGTTAATCATTTCTTTAGATATAGCTCCTGTTAAGTCCAATTTACTAAAGATACCTAAACAATTCAAAAAAGATAATAAAAAAGAAAAAAAAACCTCAACATTGTGTTTTGATCATGGAATTATCTTATAAGAGGGCCTAGTCCTTTCCTAATTAAATGATGAGCATGAGATAAGAAAGTGCCACCTATATGAAGATTTTGACAATACCATCATACATCCGCATTGATGTTAAAGTATCATAATAGACTAATCTGAACTCTTGTCAGTGCCAAATTTAAAGAAAAAGGACGTTGTAAATCATCATTTTTCTTTTGCAGCCTTTTATCACGAGTAGCTTTGCTGGAAAAGGGGTTGTTCGACCTTGTTTTTTGATAAAGGATGCTCAGCTGCTTTTCACGCTACATTATACTGCAAGTTGCCAAAACTGTTTATGAAAGAAAGACACTGCACAAAGCAAAAGTCCTACCAAATAAAATTGCTTTTTTGGCAGAGACATAACCATCAAGATAAGGAAAGAAAATATAGCTCTTTACCATTGAGAAAAGTCTCCAATGGAAACTCCTAAGCAGTATAATTTTTGCCATTGAATTTGACACAAACATTATATGATTTCTCCATAAGGACTAAGACTACGATTGAGAGAGAAAACCATGGTTGGGAGTTCTTAGAAAACTATGACTGAGAGGGCTCTGATCCAATGATAAAATAGTTAGAATTTAGAATGAATTACATTTCAGCAGGTCACCATTACATATTAGGCCAATTACTGGTTTATATAAGGAAACTATACAGGGAAACCAGGCTGGCTACCGGTTATAGAAGGAAACCAAAAAACAAGAGTGATCTTAGGAAGTTATTCATGGTAAGCTAAATCTTCTTTCCTATGAGAGTATATAAGGCCTATATGGTAAGCTAATTATGGATTCTATTGATAGTTCATGCATCATAAACATGTATAAGGATCATCATGTAAAATAACATATAGGATTTTTATCGTGACCGTCCACAGTTATGCAGTTTGTGGACACATCCAAATCTCAACAGATCATAATTTAGGAAAATACTTAGGAGAATAAGAAGAATAATCAATGATATAAGCATGCAGGCCATTGTAGGAGTCACATCAACATCACTAACAATTTAGCTTATGTAAATTTTTAAAAAGTACACACATTTATAGACAAGCTTTAAAGCATAAACAAAGCTCCACCAGTATCAAAGAACATGCCAGTCAAATAATTAAGTTACTTACAAATATCACATCAATGAAAAAGCGTATATGTAGGTACTTTATATCCTTGCTTACTTTTATAGTTAGGACTAATCGACCACAATTATCAAATTAAAACTTTTTTCTCACAACTATCCATCCATGGATTCCAAAAGCAATCACTAAAAAGGATCACACCAAAAACTTTCAACCTAAATTTGCAGAAAACATCAACAATCAATTGTCAAAACATGTAGAGTTATAACCTTCTAGAACCAAATAGCACAAGTAATTAATGAGTTTTCAGTTGTGTGGAGACCAATATATAAATTATTAACAACAAAACTCGAATCAAAGTTTTTGATGGATCAATACTATTTCAGTTAGAACAAGCACGATGGAGAACTCACTTGCACAAATCCTAGGGAAAATTAGAAGAAAACTTCAACTTCTTTATTAAAGGTACCATATCATAATCATATGGATAAGTTACACATTTATCCTTACTTGTCAAGTGGGATAAAAGTGGCTTGTCCTCATTTCAAAGCATTAAGGTGCCTAATTATCTGAGTTGATATGTTATTATACCCAACCACCACATGAAATAAGTTGCTCGAAATACATATTGATATGAAATACATCATTCAAACGATAAAGTGACCATGGCAGAAGGTCAAGAGACTGGTAGTGATTATGCCAGACCATTTAGCAAATTAGGAGCACAATTCTAAGAGAGAAAATATTTAACATAATAGAATAGATGATACGGTTCAGCCCTGTGATACGACCCAAGTAAGGTCAGATTCGGATTTTGGTGTAAAAAGCGCAGCAGTCCAGGTTCACGGCAACAATCATAATCCTCAATCCGACCGTTGGATCGGGTTAATATTTTATGTGGACTCTCCAGACATGTTCTACTCTCTTGGGTTAAAAATTCAAGTCAATCTGAGTTTGGGAAGGAACCGCAATACTGGTCAACGGAGGTTGTATGGATTTTGTTATTTACTTCCATTTGACTTGTGGACTTCCTATTTGGTTAGGATTCTTTTCCTACAAGGATGTGGCAGCTGGTTTTGGGAATTTCCTAGTTCCACAAGGATCTTTAATGAGCTGCAATATAATCTACAAGTGTGGCGGTGATTCATTAATGTTTCAGAATCCTTTTCTTATAAGGATTCCTTATTCATCCTAGCTACACAAGGAAAGAAGGGCTGATGGTATTTAATGACATATTAGTTTTTTTTTATTATTTTCTTTAATGTTTGGGCTTAATTAAAACTTTGTTTTGAGCTAGGATCCTAGGCTTGTTTGGATCAGGTTATGGGCTTTTCAGTTTAGGGTTTTGGGCCAGTTTTGAGTGGACCTCATATAAGTCCACATAAGGGGTCCATTAGGGTTCACTTTTTAAGAACTATTTAAACTCATGTAGGCCAAAATTTCGACAGCTTTGATGATTATTATTCTGAATTTTTCAGTTTTAACGTGGGAGAGTGATTCTTACATTCTTCAGTTCTTGAACGAACTGAATTTGACTTATCGAAGATTAACTGGCTTCGTGGCGTCATTCTACTCATTCCAATAGTGTTGGTGCCTTAGGGCAAGTTTCCATTATGTCACACTCCTATCAGACCTATTTCGGCTTTCTGGGATCAGATCTCAATCTTGATTGTGGGTTGCGTGACCACGTGATCACGAGGTTCGCATCAATAAACGAGGTAAATTACCTGCATAATGTCATGGGTTATTATAAGAATGATGCAAGAAGCCAAGTGAGGAATACCTGAACTAATCCAAGAAGTTGAGCAGACAAAGAACCTATTAAAAATAGGAAAAGAAAAATCAATTATGTTTTGGTTAAAATATGCAACCATATAGAGAAGTTTTCTATGAAGATGTCTTAATAATTGAAAAGGCCAAAGCACAAAACATTCAGAGCAAGGAAACACGCAAAATTGCAAAAACATCACCCAACAACAAATAAAGGAAATAAAAAACCCTAGAAATCCACAAGAAGCATCCTTGAATCTCTAATGAAAGTAGAATGTTGATATCCACGAGTAAGGAAACAAGTAAAATTTCAAAAAATCAAATTTCACTCGACAAGCATCTAGCATTAAGACTAAAAAATATGTGTGCCTATACAGGTTCCTCAAATCCTACACCAGGTCAAATCAAAGCACGTATAAAATCCCTAACAAATTAATTTAAGTAACAAAATACCCAAATAATTCTTAAATAATGATGTCTTAATTACTTATTTACAAATTCTCCATCTACTAGACTGTGTTTTATTATTATCTACCATGTTAGCTATATGCATTAGTTTATTGACAGTAGAGGACAAAAACCTAATATTAGGCGCTTTCAGCTGAAATTATAGCTTAGGTAGTAATATGTAGAAAATTTAAATTGATGAGATACTTTACATTTTAGCATACACACGCATCATCCTGAAAGCAAAGCACATGTTAAATAAAAGCATTCAGCATTCTTTATCCCAAAAAAATAATTAACTTTTTTCGTTTTGCTAGAGTTTGATACCTTGGCTTGGATATGTCCAGAAATTCACTCTAGCAGGTCTTTCACATCAAGCTCGAGCTCAGACTGTTTTTTTATAGCTTATGTTTGTCGTTGAAGTAAAGATACATAAATCATAATGTCACGTTAAAAACAATAAGTACAACAGAAGACATTTAACCATTAAAATCGAGTACTATAGTACCTCGTCACTTGCCTCAAGTTCAGCTTGCCTTCTCTAGAGTTCCTCTCGTTTCTCAGTGAGACTTACATGTTGATCTAGTGCCTTTTTGTTTACATGGCTGAACTATTGATTATTGCACCCATGAAGCATTTTATGCAACTCCTTCACACTCCACTTATACCTACTGTTGGTGGGAGAAACCACTGGTGGTGGCTTTGAAACACTCAGAGGGGATAAAACACAAAGTTTTATTACAAAAACACATGCTTACAAATAATCAACAAAAACTTAACACAATACACACCCTCTCTCTCTCTCTCTCTTTCTCTTTATAGTGTTTCTCTCAATTCTGTCCACAATATAACATAAGTTGAGCACTCTATTTATACACGAATTCAAAACAAGAAAATTCAACCTTCAAGTGTGAAGGCGGCTGGCGGCTGTGGCGGCTGGTGGCTGGTTGGCGACTAGTGGCTGGTGGCTGGTTGCCTTCCTTGACCTTCTGGATTGAGTTTAATATTCAACAAATCTCCCCTTTAAACTCAATCGAGGGATGTCATGCCAAGCATGAATACTTCTCCCTTCAATGCCTTCTCTCTGTTTGTAGCCTTTATCCACTAATTTGGCTTTTGTCTTGTAGACCCATTTGACACCTATTGCTTTCTTCTTTTCTGGTGGATAAGTCAGCTTCCAGGTATCTTTCTTCTCAATGGCATGTATTTCTTCATCCATTGCTGTTATCCATTTCTCTTCAGTGACAGCTTCATTGAAGCTTAATGGGTCACTATCTGCATGGAAACAAAACAAAGTTGTATCTTCCATGACTTGAGTGGCATCGTAAAGCTCTTCAAGATTTCTCATCCTTCTTGGTCCTTCTGATAAGGATGCTGATGGTGGTGTTGATGATGATGCTTCTGGTGTGTTCCTCCTATTGAATACAGGGAATCTGTGTACCGGACTTTGTGGTTCAGCTGTTGGTACAATCGGTTCTTCTACAAGTATTGTTGGTACTTCTTCACCTTCAATGATCAAATCAGTGTTGATCCATTTGACTGCTTTTTGGTCATCATTCCATTCCCAAGATTTATCTTCTTCAAAGATAACATCTCTACTCATAATTGCTTTCTTTGATCGGATTATACAGCTTGTATCCCATCCTTCTTTCACCATATCCGACAAAGATGCATTTCTCGCTTTTATCATCGAGCTTTGTCCTTCTTGCATATGGGATCTTTGCATATGCCACACAACCAAAGACTCGTAGATGAGTTACACTTGGTTTGTGACCACTCCATGCTTCTTCTGGAATGACACCTTGCAAACTTCTGGTTGGGCAGCGATGCAGTAGATACACTGCACATGATACAGCTTCAGCCCAGTATTGCTTGGGCAACTTCTTTGCTTTGAGCAGACTTCTTGCCATGTCAAGAATCGTGCGATTCTTCCTCTCAGCTACACCATTCAGCTGTGGTGTATAAGCTGGTGTTGTCTGATGTCTGATGCCTTGTTGTGTACAAAAGGCTTCAAAGTCATTTGTTGTATATTCTTCACCTTGATCAGATCTCACGGTTCTGATCATGTAGCCACTTTGCTTCTCCACAATTGCTTTAAAATCTTTAAAACAATTGAATACTTCTTACTTCCTCTTCAGAAAGTATATCCACGTCTTTCTACTAAAATCATCAATAAAAGTGAGGAAGTACCTATTTTGTCCAGTCGACATAGGCGTTATTGGGCCACACACATCTGTGTGCACTAACTCCAGTGGCCTCTTTGCTTTCCAGTTGACTTATTTGGCAAAACTGGATCTGTGATGTTTGCTAAGGACACAACTCTCACAGACTTCATCTGGATGATCAATGTGAGGCAAACCTTTGACCATCTTTTTGCTTGCTAGCATCTTCAGACTCGTGAAATTCAGATGTCCAAGCCTCAGGTGCCAAAGCCATTCTTCACTGTTGCTGACGGCACTCAAACACCTTGTTGCATCATACTGGATGTTCAAAGGAAACATCCTATTCTTGGACATTTTCACATAGGCAATTAATCTCCAATTGTTGTCTCTAATTGTCAGATGAAAATTCTTCGAGTAAAAAGTATATCCTCTCTCCAAAAGTTGACCTAAGCTGATCAGGTTCTGCTTTATGGCCGGGACATAATACACATCGGCGATGTAGCTGGAATCGCCGTTCTTCAACTTGATTGGGATGCTCCCTTTACCTTTGAATGGAACCTTTGAGGTATCTCCAAAAGTAACTAGATCTTGCTTGGTCTCATCTAGATCACCAAATAACTCTCGGTAGCCGCACATGTGATTGCTGGCTCCAGTATCTAGATACCATATATCTTCATGTTTCTTATCAAGTCCTTGTTGGACAAGCAATGCAGCTGCTCTTGTGTCATCCTTCTCTGCAAAGTTGGCTTGCTCTCGTGTCTCTAACGGAGCTTTCCTCCGGCATTCAGTGCTATAGTGCCCAAATTGATTGCAACTATAACATTGGATATTTCTCTTGTCACGCTTATTGTAACCGCCTCCTCTTCCTCTAGGAGTGAATGCTTGTTGTCCTCGACCTCCTCTGGTGGTGTTTCTACCACCTCTTCCTCTAAATCTTGTATTCTAAGAACCTCTTCCTTGGAATCTCTGAAATCCTCCTCTAGATTGTTGACTTCTTGCTTGAGTGGGATATCCACTTGTTGAAGTCTCCCCATGCTCATGTCTGTCCTTGAGAGACAGCTTTGTTTGTAAGGCATGCTCAATTGCCTTATCTCCATTTCGCTTTACGATCTTTTGCTCATGAGCTTGCAAAGAACTCATAAGCTCATCTACTATCAACTTGTCCACTTCTTTGGACTCTTCAATAGCAACAACAACAAAATCAAATTTTGGATCTAGGGATCTCAAAATTTTCTCAGTAATTCGAGAATCGACGATGGCTTCTCCATTTCTCCTCATCTGGTTGACTATCACCATAATCCTTGTGTGATAATCAGAAATAGATTCTGAGGACTTCATTTGCAATAACTAAAATTCTCCTCGCAAAGATTGAAGATGAATCTTCTTGATTCTGTTAGCACCTTTGTATTTCTGTTGGAGAGCCTCCCATATGTCTTTTGATGTTTCAGCGGAAGCTATGATCTCGAATGTATCTTCATCAAGACCTTGGTAGATGATGGTCTTTGCTTTGTTGTCCTTCTTTCTGTTGACTATCACCATAATCCTTGTGTGATAATCAGAAATAGATTCTGAGGACTTCATTTGCAATAACTAAAATTCTCCTCGCAAAGATTGAAGACGAATCTTCTTGATTCTGTCAGCACCTTTGTATTTCTGTTGGAGAGCCTCCCATATGTCTTTTGATGTTTCAGCGGAAGCTATGATCTCGAATGTATCTTCATCAAGACCTTGGTAGATGATGGTCTTTGCTTTGTTGTCCTTTTTTCTGTTGACTTTCAGGGCTTGCTTATGTGCCTCTTGTAAAGCATGTTCTGCTTCTTTGGACTCTGGTTCATCATAACCATGTTGTACAATATCCAAACACTCTTGTGAACCAAGAAATGCCTTCAATCTGATGCACCAACTATCATAGTTGTCTTTGGTCAGCTTCGGGATGAGTGTATGTGTACCTTTTATAGTCATTTTGCTCTTTGAATGACTATATCACCTTTCTGGGAGCCGAATTTGGCCAAACGGACACTGTAGATCGATCTGGTATGGTCCAAATAGTAGGGAACCAGTCTGACTTTGTAGAAATCGGGTAAAAAAAACCAATTCTGTACGGCGGGCGGTTCGCTAGGTTTGAACCGAGAATATTCAGGGAATATTCTGGGGAATATTTTGGGGAATATTCTGGGAATATTCTCTCGGCGCGCTGGCGGCTGGAAAATGGCTCGGCTCGGCGCAGGGACGGCTCGGCTCGGCTTGAATATGGCGCGCGTGGACGTCACTCGTCTTCAACCTCTGGCGCACGTGGACTGCGCGTGGTCAACAGGGCAGAATCTTCAGGCGGCGCGTGTGGGCTACCTCGGTCTCCGATGAGGCTGATTTTTACGGTAGTGAGTTCGTATGGATGAGCTCTACACTGTGGAATGATCAAAACTTGTTTTTGACAACTTTGAAAATTTAGATATACCCCAAAACACTTCTGTTTTCTGAAGAACGGAGCTCTGATACCAATTATTGGTGGGAGAAACCACTGGTGGTGGCTTTGAAATACTCAGAGGGGATAAAACACAAAGTTTTATTACAAAAACACAAGCTTACAAATAATCAACAAAAGCTTAACACAATACACGCCCTCTCTCTCTCTCTTTCTCTTTCTAGTGTTTCTCTCAATTCTGTCCACAATGTAACATAAGCTGAGCACTCTATTTATACACGAATTCAAAACAAGAAAATTCAACCTTCAAGTGTGAAGGCGGCTGGCGGCTGGTCGGCGGCTGGCGGCTGGTTGCCTTCCTTGACCTTCTGGATTGAGTTTAATATTCAACACCTACATGTTCCAATAAAAGAGAGCATGTCACTTCTGAAAAGATGAATGCTTAAGTGGAAGCATGACCTATCTCAGTAAGTACCAAGTATATATGAGGGCAAGACCAAAACATCATCTTCTAGGATTTCAACAAAGATATCGGCCGGCAAATCAAGCAGGATAAATATATTTAAAACATTAATTACAAGACATAATAGTTTAACAATCATTAAAAGCCAAGAACAAAAAAATGAAGCTCAGACTAGTCATTTAATCACATAAAGAAACAATAAAGCAAATTCACAATTCAAAGTTCTTGTGTTGTGACTTCAGCCAATAAATTTATCCATCTTATCAGAAATGCCTGGAAGAACGACCAGTCAAAAAAATCTTTTATAGTAAAATATTAAAATCAAGTTTCTAGAAACAACTCAAAGCTCACTTTAGAGTTCTTGTGTTATGACTTCAACCAATGAGTTACCATCATTTAGTTCTTGCCCCTTCAATTCAGCTTCACCATATAACATTTCAAACTTTGCAAAGGATATTACGGCTTCCGACTTTTGTTTTTGTCATTTCATATTTGTTGTGAAATTAGTCTCTAACTCTGTTTTTTCATTTGTCTATGTGATGGAAATTGCAAATTCATGAGATTTATTACCTCAATGTGATCTGTTCTACATAATTATATTCATAAACTTCAACTTTGAGCATCGATAGTCATAAAAAACCCTCGTCATATCGACTTTCTTCCTTACTTAATCACCTGATCATTAGTAACTTGTTAAGGCATCATAAACATGTATAAGGATCATCATGTAAAATAACATATAAGATTTTTATCCTAACCATCCACAGTTATGGAGTCCAAACCATCAGTTTGTGGACACATCCAAATATGAGCAGATCATAGTTTAGGTGAAAACTTAGGAGAATAAAAAGAATATGCAACGATATAAGCATGCAGACCATTGCAGGAGTCATATCAACTTCATTAACAATTTAGCTCATGCAAATTTTCAAAAAGTACACACATTTATAGACAAGCCTAGGGCATAAACAATGTTCCACTAGTATTCAAGAACATGTCAGCCAAATAATTTAAGTTACTTAAAAATATCACATCAAGGAAAAAGTGTTTTACTTTGCAAATCATATAAATTTCCTAGTAGCATTGTGGTTGGGGGTGCACACCAGAAATGTATATGCAAGTACTTTACAACGTACTTTTATTGTTTGTACCAATCAAACACAATTATCAAATTAAAACTTTTTCTCACATCTATCCTTCCTTGGATTTCAAAAGCAGTCACTATAAAGCTTCTCACACCAAAAAATTTAAACCCAAATTTGGACACCAAGCTAATGAAAACATCAACAATCAATTAATAAAACACGTAGAGAAATAACTTTTTGGAACAAGCACAAGTAATTACTCAATTTTCACTTATGTGTAGACCAACATACAAATTATTAACAACAAAACTTGAACCACTATTTTTGTTGGATCAATACTATTTTGGTTAGACCAAGCACGATAGGGAATAATCTGTGCTAATCCTAGGGATAAATTGGGAGAAAACTTCAACTTTTTTTAATAAAAGGACCACATTAGAACAATGTGGATGGATAATTTACACGAGGAGACTTGCATATAAATTAAGAACAACAAAACTCGAATCAATGTTACTACTAGATCAATACTATTTCAATTAGAACAAGCATGGTGGAGGACTATCTTATGCAAATACTAGGGTAAAATTTGGAGAAAACTTCAACTTTTTTAATAAAGGTACCACATCAGAACCATATGGATAAGTTACACTCGGATACTTTATCCTTACCTGTTCAATGGAATAAAAGTGGCTTGTCCCCATTTTAAAGCATTAAGGTGCCTAATTATCTGAGTACATCATTCAAACAATAAAGTAACTATGGCAGAAGGTTAAGAGACTGCTAGTGATTATGCCATATCATCTAGCAGATTGAGAACACAACTCTATGAGAGAATATTTAACATAATAGAATAGATTAGATAAATTACCCGTGTGATGTCATGAGTTGTTATAGGAATGATGCAAGAAGTCAAGCGAGGATTACTTGAACTAATTCGAGAAGCCAAGTAGACAAAAACCTAGTAAAAATGGAAAAAGAAAAATCAACATTATTTAGGTCAAAATGTGCAACCATATGGAGAAGCTTTCTATTAAAATGTCTTAACAATTAAAAAGGACAAATCACAGAATATTCAGATCAATAATCATGATTGCTATCCGAGTACATTAGTGACTAAAAGTGATGTGACAAAATGAGCTATGAGGAATAGAAGCAAAAGAGCTGAATGAGGTTACTAAAGGTAAACAGTGCTGGAACAGTACGAATGGTAGGTGTACTCACCAACCGATCCCAAACTCATCATTTAGTCTTAACTAGTCAAATGCACTCAGGTCATATATTCTCTCAAGATAAAAATCAAATAAATCAATGGTTGCATGTAGAAAATGACTAAATGACAATGTAAATGAAACAACACAATTGTGCAGAAATCATCCATCACAAAGGCATTTCCTATAGAAATTAATTCATTTGATAAAGTATCTCTATGAGAACCCATTCAATCCACCATGCATAATTAAGTAGAAAAACAGTCATTACATGAACATAATGGAAACCAGTTTTGTTAAAAATAAAGGCAATCACCAAATCAATCATATTCTCAACTAATTTCTCCAGTAGGTGTAGTCAAGTTGTCATAGCAACAATTTTATCCTGATCGAATAATGCTCATAATCCTTACCAGCATTCATTACAGAAACACTAATAAGGGTATCACACAATTACAACATGAAGAGACATCAAAATTTAAAAACAAACTATCATTGCCAGCAAAACACGTAACAACCTTATTGGCAGCCTAGGAAAGCACAAAAAATATCTGGAAAAAAATTATGGGTGGCAGCATGTGTTAACACAAAACTTGGGGGTATAAAGGGCAAATATGTGAATGATGTGCATCACTATTGATAAAAATAATGCTCATAATCCTTACCAGCAGCCATTAAAGAAATGTTAATATGAGCATTGCACAATCATAGTATTAAGAGACATCAAAAGTTTAAAAACAAATTATCATTGCCAGCAAAACACATAACAGCCTTATTGGCAGCCTAGGAAAGCATGAAAAAGATCTGGGAAAAAATTATGGGCGATAGCATGTGTTAACACAAAACTTGGGCATTAAGGGCGAATATGTGAATGATGTACACCATCATTGATAAAAATAATGCTCATAATCCTTACCAGCACCCATTAAAGAAATGTTAATACGAGCATCGCACAGTCACAGTATAAAGAGACATCAACATTTTAAAAACAAACTATCATTGCCAGCAAAACATGTAACAGCCTTATTGGCAGCCTAGGAAAGCACGAAAAAAATCTAGGAAAATATAACGAGCAGGAGCATGTGTTAACACGAAACATGGGCATGAAGGGCAAACATGCGTACGCTGTGTAACACTATTGATAAAAACAACTATGCCAACATTCTAAAAAGATTAAAAAATAAATAAAATTGAAATGTTGATTAAAATCACGCAAATCAAAACAAAAGACTGCAACGCAAGCTTACCAAAGGATTGAAGGAAAACAAAAAAGAAAAATCACCAACAACGAGTGAAGAAAAGAAGAAACCTAGAAATCTACAAGAAGCTTCCTTAAATCAACAAGGAAAGTAGAAGTGTTGATATCCCCAGGACCAAGGAAATATGTCAAATTGCAAAAAATCACCCAACAACAAATTAAGGAAAGAAAAAACCAAGAAATCCACAGGTAGATTCCTTGAATCTACAAGAAAGTAGAAGTATTGATATCCACAAGAGTAAGGAAACATGCAAAATTGCAAAAAATCAAATTTCACTCGACAAGCATCTAGCATTAAGACTTCAAAAAATAGGTGTCTATATAGGTCCCCCAAATCCTACACTAGGCCAAACTAAAGCAGCAAATAAAATACCCAAATAATTCTTAAATAATTATTTTCTCTAGACCATGTTTTATTATTATCTGCCATCTCAGCTATATGAATTAGTTTAATGTGGGGAATTTTAAGCTGAAATCATAGATTAGATAGTAACATGTAGAAACTTTTAGTTGAGGAGATACCTTATTCTAAGCTACACCCCTATAGTATTCAATAAGTGTTTTGACATTATCCTTTTCACACCTAAATATACTAAAGAGTAACCTCTCAAAATTTGCATACCTATAAAGAAAAGAAAAGGCGAGAAACACAAGTTACCTGCAATCCAAGGAATGGAAACAAAATGAAGAAATTGAACAAATAATATGCTAGAGAGGTTAATCATTTCTTTAGATATAGCTCCTGTTAAGTCCAATTTACTAAAACTACCAAAACAATTCAAAAAATAAAAAGAAAAAAGAAAAAAGAAAAACCCTAACATTGTGTTTTGATCATGGAATTATCTGAAGAGGGCTTAGTCCTTTCCTAATTAACTGATAAGCATGAGATAAGAAAGTACCCCGTATAGGAAGATTCTGACAACACCAGCATACATCTGCATTGATGTTAAAGTATTAGAATAGACTGATCTAAACTCTTGCCTAAGCCAAATTTAAAGAAAAAAGACGTTGTAAATCATCATTTTCCTTTTGTAGCCTTTGTTCACAAGTAGCTTTGTTGGAAAATGGGTTGCCCGACCTTGTTTTTTGATACAGGATGCTCAGCTGCTTTTCACGCTCCATTATACTACAAGTTGCAAAAATTGTTTATGAAAGAGAGATACTGTACAAAGAAAAAGTCCTTCAACCATATAAAAGTGCTATTTTGGCATAGACAGAACCATCAAGATAAGGAAAGAATATACACTCTAGGGACTCTTGCAGGTCTTTCACATCAAGCTCAAGCTCTGTCTACTTTTTTATCGCTTCCTGTTTCTCATTTCTCTATTTTCAATGCGTGAACTTCTTTTGTAAGATCTTTAAGCACCTTCTCCAAGTCCTTGGATTCCTCATGGGCATTCAACACCTCATCATGCATCTTAGCTAATTTTTCAGAAACCTTGCTTCGAGCCTCCTTCACCTGAAAGGAGACAAATAAATATATAAGGGCACTACACTGCCTTGAGAGAGAAAAATGAAACAATGCAATTTAGATCCTGGATAGTCTTGAAATTGAATGTCAAGATAATCTAACACTACTTGAACACGACATGATATAACTATGGCAAAGAATTTCCATTTTGTAAAATTATTTTTAAGGAAGAAAAGCATATGTCATTCCAATGATAAATAGTCTTGAGAAATCTTTAAGGAAAAGAAAAAACACAGCATAAAATAAATCACAAGCACAAGTCTTCCTTTAGTCGATGCTAAAACACACTGCCATTTCCAAGCAAGTCATGAGGGGCTGCAGTAAAAGTCTCCAACAATGAATAAGAATGAGAAATACTAGACCTAAATCTTTATGCATCAATCATTGTATGACAACTAGCCATTCACACTTCATGACATTCTACCCTCAAGATTATCAATTTATTGTTTAATTCCTGGATTGCAGTGCTAATTATAAAAACAATAGTTTCCAAAACTAGTCTAGAAACAAGAACCTGATAAAGAATAACATAACTGTCAAATATTTTATTTTTAATGTAAAAATTAAGCTTGCCTTTCAGTTTGTTATTTAAAACTCCAAAATTATCTTGTAATAAACACACACATAAAGGACAAGGAACAACAACCAGTGGAAGAAATAAGAGACTCACTACATCTATAATGACGAGTATGATCATGTTTATTTTCCTTTTTGTCACCACCATGCATGTCCTTCTATGCTCCAATAATTTATGTTGAGCTCATTGGAGTTCCTTACCATAAATAATATATTCTAGAGATTTTCGCTACTTGTCCAGCTGCTAATATTTTTTCAACTCCCTTTTCTCTTCATACCGGTCCTTCAACCTCTTATCCAAGTACTGAACTACTTGAATTATTTGTTTTTTATTGATCCCTGTTTAATAGAGAAAATAAAATTATACACACTGAAAAACCATCAACAAAAGAAAACTCAACTCAACTATCCCTTCCTTGCATGTTTCCGGAATAATTTTCAAACTTTCACGGCATCCTACACTCGAGACACCCAGAGTCTGTCAACAATGTCAATGATGCTATCTATTAAGTGTCACAAGAAATGCATGAAATTTAAAAATCAATAGGAAAAGAATATACATAATTTTTAGCAAAATTAAGCACTAATAAAAGGTTAAAGGAATCAAATTTTCTTTCATGGCATCTCTCTTCATACACTTGAGTGCCAATAATTTCTTTCAATAAATCAAGACACTCAAAGTCTTTCATCAATGTCAATGATGCTATCACTGTCACAAGAAACAAAAGAAATTTTAAAATCAATAGGAAAATGATATACATAATTCTTGGGAAAATTAAGCAATAACAAAAGATTCAAAGAATCAAACCTTTCCTTGCTGCTCTACATAGTATAGATTGGAGCAAGAGAACCCACCACTTTCTAATAAATTCATAACTTCAGTTTTCCTAAAAATTATTACTTTCAAGTATTGATCTTCCAGAAACAAAGAAAAAGACAATGAGAAATAGTGCATAAGAACATAGATGAACGTGATGTGCTTTCCATCCAAAAAATACTCATCCATTTTCAAACCAATTGTAGCGAGATGCAATTCCTCCTAATCAACCACTTGTGAAAACATATGCTTAACAAGTGAGAGGGCAAAACAAAATCATTAAATGAATGCACGCCATATGTAACAATTTCTCTTATAAGGAAAGGTAACATAGATCCAAGGGACATCGTATAAAGCAATTTGTAGTCATATTAAAATAAAATAGAAACAAAGAAGCACCAATCAATTTTTTCCTCTTACAAAATTCTCTCATGACTTGAACACATAACAATATATAAATTTAAATAACAAGCAAACCCAAAAAAGTGTAGCAAATATTTAGTATCACAAGCAAACCCAAATAAGCGACCCGCAAAGATTGATCAAGTTGAAGATTCCAAGAGGTAGCAATTGAAGACAACATCCTAATAAAAAATTAACCACCTTGGTTAATCTATATGATAAAAGACTTCACAAAGAACTACACGAAGAATGAGCACTTTTGAAAAAGAAAAGAGTAATCAGGTTCCTTTCATCTTTTTACGGTTGGGAGGGATGACAAAAAAAGAAGAAAAAAATTGTATGGCTGCAAATATAGAGAACTTCTCTATTTTCCCTCTAGTTCTTCCGCAAAGCATTACATGTATGCCAATTTTATGCATGGATGCAAGGATAGGGGCAGAGTCCTAGATTGTTATCCCAATCGATGGTGGCCATAGTTTTGACTTTTTGAACTTCTTAAATAAAATTAAGTCTCATCGAAGAATAAATAATTCAAAAGAAATTCTAGAGCATTGTTGTAGAAGATTTGTAATGATAACTATAAGCTCATATGTTAGAAGGAAAAATATAAACACAAAAATCAGGATCCTTCTCCTTTTGTAATAAGATCTGGACTATTATTTGTCCTCTACACATCAAAAAGAAAATAGAAGTAGGTTATGAAATATTACCAGGATGCAATTTTCGGAATTATCAAACACAGTCTCTACGAAAGCAGATAAAACTTGATGCCCTGCACCTACCTCTTAAATAACAACAATCATTAGAATACAAACTTAAAATGGTGACATCCATCCACACATCAAAAAGAAAAAGAAAGCAGGTTACGAAGTATTATAGAGACGCGATTATCAGAATTATCAAACACAATCTCTAGGAAAGCAGATAATACTTGATGCCTTGCACCTACCTGTTAAATAACAACAATCATCAGAATACAAACTTAAAAGGGTGACATTGAGAAAATACCTCAATCTCATTAATTGTGAACGAGATAGTGCATGATGAAATGTACATAGAGTAGTTGATGTATATCATTAACTACGTAGGTTTTGGAAGAGATCACTAAATAAAAAACAAATGGCTACTAAAGAAACATACTACAAGCTCATAACATAAGTCTTATATCAATTAACTCCAATAAAAGTTTAATGAAAAGGACACTAACAAAAAAAAAAATCAAGGACACGATCACTCGCAATGAAAAAAAAAAATCTTGTCAGATCCTTTAGCACCAACTACAGAAAGCACAAGATAGCCCATTTTAAATGGATCAGGCCAAAGTCAATTTCATATTGTAGCCATTTGTCACGGGCAGCTTTGCTTGAAAATTGGGTTGCCTTAACTTGCATTTGATAAAAGATGCTAAGATGCTTTTCATGCTTCTTTATACTACAAGTTGCCAAAAACTGTTTATGAAAGATAGATATTGTACATAGCAAACGCCCATCTACCACATACCAAAGTCATTTCATATTGCAACCATTTGTCACGGGCAACTTTCTGGAAAGTTGGGTTGCCTTAACTTGTTTTTGATAGAGGATGCTAAATGCTTTTCATGCTTCATTATACTGCAAGTTGCCAAAAAACCGTTTATGAAAGAAAGATACTACTGCACATAGCAAAAGCCCATCTACCACATAAAAGTGCCTTTTCCTAGTATAGACCATCAAGATAAAGAAAGAAAATACACTTCAAGGGTGGATACAAAAGAAAACAAGAAATTTGGAAAAGAAAAGAAACGAAAACGGAATTGGAAACTGAAACTGAAACTTTTTAATGAATAAATCTATCAGCATACAATTTTTACTGACTTGACATCATGACTGATCCAAGGCCTTATTTATATGTTAGAGTTAATGGAACTGCAGCTTACCCTAGATAGAATCTGAATGCAATCTAATCTTTGGTGATTCCGTGAGATCAATCTTTTTCCTATTCCAATTCCTCCCCCCCCCCCCATTGTAGATCTCATTCCCCTCTTCCTTCTATGTCCTCCACCTAAGCTAGTTCACTTTAAGTACTGGTCAAGACTAAAACCCATATACTAACACCAAGCAATCCGACAATTCCTTGTCCAGGTGCAGCAAACAAAAGCATGAACAAATTTTAAAATTCTCAGGCTTACATCTTTGTGATACCATTTTCCTTTGTAACTTGTTATTCGTACAAGGGAATAATATTGTCAAGGTACTTCAAAGAATCCTATATTTCTTGCTGTAGAATATCAAGTGTTTCATAGCATCATCTTGAAAGCATACTGCACTTTAAATAAAAGCATTTAGCTTCTTTATCCCCAAAAAATAATTAGCATTTTTCTCTTTGTTGGTGTTTGATACCTTGGCTTGGATATGTCTAGAAATTCTCTCTTACAAGTCTTTCACATCAAGCTCAAGCTCTGTCTGCTTTTTTATCGCTTTTGTTTGTCATCTCTTTGTTGAATTCTTGAACTTCTTTTGTAAGATCTTTGAGCACCTTCTCCAAGTCCTTGGAATCCTCATGGGCATCCTGTATTTCTCTCCAAACTTTAGAGTTATTGTGTTATGACTTCAGCCAATGAGTTAGCATCATTTAGTTCATGCCCCTTCAATTATGGACCGTGTAACATCTCAAACTTCACAAAGGATATTATGGCTTCCAACTTTTGTTTTTGTCATTTCAGAGTAGTTGTTAAATTAGTCTTTAGCTCTGTTTTCTCATTTTAGTCTATGTGATGGAAACTGCACATCCATGAGATTTCTTACCTCAATGTGATCTGTTCTACATAATTATGTTCATAAACTTCAACTTTCAGCATCGATAACCATAAAAGCCCCATCATAACAACTTTCTTCCTTACTTAATTACCTGATCATTAGTAACTTGTCAAGGCACCATGAACATGTACTAGGATCATCATAAAATATAAGATTTTTATCATACCATCCACAGTAATGCAATCCAAACCATCAATTTTTGGACACATCCAAATCTGGACAAATCACAGTTTAGGTAAAAACTTAGGAGAATAAGAAGAATATGCAGTTACATAAGCATACAGGCCATTGCACGAGTCATATCAACATCATTAACAATTTAGCTCATGCAAATTTTCAAAAAGTATTTATAGACAAGCCCTTGGGCATAAACAATGCTCCACCAGTATTCAAGAACATGTCAGTCAAATAATTTAAGTTACTTACAAATATCATATTAAGGAAAAAGTGTTTTACTTCTGACATCATATAATTTCCCAGTAGCATTGTGGTTGGGGGTGGACACCAGAATCGTATATGCAACTACTTTATAGCTTACTTTTATTATTGGTACCAATCAACCACAATTATCAAATTAAAACGTTTTCTCACAATTATCCATCCTTGAATTCCAAAAGCAATAACTACTACAGAGCTTCTCACACCAGAAACTTTCAACCTAAATTTGCACACCAAACTAATGAAAACATCACCAATCAATTAACAAAACATGCAGAGAAATAACCTTCTCGAACAAAATAGCACAAGTAATTACTTAGTTTTCACTTGTGTGTAGACCAACATACAAATTATTAACAAAAAAACTCGAACCAATGTTTTTGCTGGATAATTACTATTTCAATTAAAACAAGTACGGTGGAGAACTAACCTGCACTAATCCAGGGAAAAAATTGGGAGAAACTTCAACTTCTTTAATAAAGGGACAACATCTGAACCACGTGGATGAATAAGTTAAACGAGGAGACTTGTATATAAATTCAGAACAACAAAACTTGAATCAATGTTTCTATTGGATTAATACTATTTCAATTAGAACAAGCATGGTGGACTATCCTATGCAAATACTGGGGTAAAATTAGGAGAAAACTTCAACATTTTTAATAAAGGTACCACATATGAACCATGTGGATAAGTTACACACGGATACTTTATCCTTATCTGTTAAGCGGGATAAAAGTGGTTTGTCCTCTTTTCAAAGCATTAAGGTGCCTAATTATCTGAGTTGATATATTATTATCCCCAACCACCACATGAAATAAGTTGCTCTAAGGACATACTGATATGAAGTACATCATTCAAACGATAATGTGACCATGGCAGAAGGTCAAGAGATTGCTAGTGATACCATATCGTCTAGCAAATTGGGAACACAACTCTAAGAGAGAAAATATTTAACATAATAGAATAGACTAGGTAAATTACCTGCGAGATGGTTGTTATAGGAATGATGCAAGAAGTCAAGTGAGGGTTACTTGAACTAATCCAAGAAGCCGAGCAGAAAAAGAACCTAGTAAAAATGGGAAAAGAAAAATCAACAGTTTTTAAGTCAAAATGTGCAATCATATGGTGAAGCTTCTAATTAAGATGTCTTAACAGTTGAAAAGGCTAGAGCACAAAACATTTAGATCGATAATCATGGTTGATATCCGATTACAGTAGTGTGACTAAAAAGTGATGTAACAAAAAGAGCTATGAGGAATGGAAGCAAAAGAGTAGAATGGGATTAGTAAAGGTAAACGGTGCTGGCATGGTACAAATGACAGGTATTCTTGCAAAGCTACTCAAAAGTGTGGCAACTTGGTTTGATGTAGTTGTTCTACTTTAGGATAAAGGTGTTAGCACTTGAATGTTATGCAAATATAGGCGTCCTCCTAATGTACATAATGTTTTGTAATAAGCACACAAATAAAGGAAAGATACAACAACCAGTGGAAGAAACAAGAGACTTCATACATCTATAATGACTGACCAGTTGATTATATTTATTTTCCTCTTTGTCAGCTGCTAGCATGCCTCTCCTTGTATACTTCAACTAGTAATTTTGGGCAACATTCTATGAGTCATAAAAGCACTACATGAATAAACCTTTATGCATGTCCAAGCATCTAAAAGGTACTGACCTCCAATAATTTTTGTCCAGTATCATGGAGTTCTGTATCATAAATAGTATGTTCTAGACATTTTCGCTTCTTGTTAAGCTGCTGATATTTTCTCACCTCTTCTTTCTCTTCATCCCTTTTCTTCAACCTCTCATCAAAGTACAGAACAATTGTAATTATTTGCTTTATTTCATTCCTTAGTTACCACAGAAAATAAAATTATATACGCTGAAGACAACCTCAAAAGAAAACCCAACTCAACTATCCCTCAACCCCTAAGAACCACAACAACAACAACAACAAGTTGAAGAGCCACTCAGGACAAAATTAACATAGAAAGACTAAAACTAATCAAACGCAAAGGGGAGAAAAAAACATAAGCCAGAAATAATACAATAAGAACATAAACACAATCAAGGAGGAACTGAAAAATTAAAAAAATAATAAAGAAAATAGAAGAAGCAGGAACTAACAAAACGAGCAAGCTTGAACCAAGCACCAATAGAAAAAACATTCATTACACAACAAAGATAAATAAGGCAATATCAAAGTATAAAAAACAACAAAATTTGCAGTAAGCACAATCAAGAAAGCAATCATATTTGTTAACTCTAAGCAGTGAAAAAACCCAACAAGCAACAAAAAAAATCATAGTGCAATGCATAACAACTAAAAAAAGAGCAAAAATGATCTGCTTCAACTTAAACACCAAGCTAGAGGTAACAAAAACATGTCCAAACCAATTATGAAAGCTATTAAAAATTAAATGTACAAACACAAATACAAAAATCATCAAAGCCTGTCCCATTAATCATTGTCCCAAAAATCATTCGACAAAAATGGTTTTTTTTCGAAGCGCACCTTCAACCCAACAAAACAATTAAATCATTAGAAAACAAAAAACATAAAATCTGACAAACATCTTTGAAAAAAAATTTAACCAAACACCTCCCAAAACCTTAAATGAACACCTTACATGCAACTCATGAGAAAGACAGAACTAACAAAGAAAAGGCCCTATTAAGGTCCCAGACCAACAAGTAGAGCCTAAGCAGAATTCAATCGTCAAATAAGGATTTTGATTGTAATATTTTCTCCTAACAAGTGGTTTCTAATAAATTAAAATCGGTTCTAAGAAACAATTACAGTAGGTGTTATTTTAGTTGTTACAAGGTCAACAATACAATTTAGAAAGGTTGGAAACATTGATGAGAATCAGCAACAAAACAAACAAAAAATCAGGTAAGTGCTAATGCGTGATTCAGGGTCTAAATATTTCCAAACAAGTATTAACATGTCTAGCCAGTGATGGGAAATTTTGCTTGTTAGGGAGCACAAGTAATACATTTATTTAGCAAGAGCAATATGGCCACACAAATAGTGTCTTGAATTATGTTTCATACGTGTTCTTGTTCATCATCTTAGGAAAAAAAAATGAAAAGTTACATGAAAGTCATAATAAACATAATCATGAATGCTAAGGTTCTTACTATTTATGCTAACAAAAAAGCTTATGCAATAGGTGTCTCACAGTAAGTTAAAGCTTCCAGCCATTTTACCTAAGAAAAGCATCATAAGAAAAATTTCAAGGTCAGTCAAACTCCAAGTATTTAAAGGTAACAAAGTACCCAAAAAGACGTATTAGAAATATTTAACATGAATGTATGTTATGACTGATTTATTGTATTCTTGAGAGGAGTTGCATCTTACTGTGTGGATTAAATATTCTATGCATTTTCAACATTTGGAGAAACTGACAATAGCTTAATTATTCATATTCAGAATGTGGTTGATAGAGTAAGACTATGAGTACAACATAAATGTTTGGCAACAAAATAGAGCTATGTTGCACAACAAGATAATATATACATTTTCCCATCACTATTGGTCCGTACATAACCCCTTAAATTTGTAGCCATCCACAGTCTAGACAACATGAAATCAATTAATTAGAGATTATATCTTGACAGAATCATAACTTAAGATCATTGAATGACTCGAAACTTATCAAAAGGTGAGTTAACAACATGATTAATACTAAGAGTGACAAAAAGACATCTACACAAGCCCAAAGCAGCATTCGGGACCTCTTTAACCCAATGAATCTAATGCTTGAATGAAATGGGAGATTCAATGATTCAGCAATGTAAAACCATTTTTCCTTCCCGTATTTATCAGCAAGTACAAGGGTATAAATTTAGATTTACTTCTAATAAATCTACACAAGATCAACACGGCTTCTTGGACATCATCTGCCCAGCAAATCTATTGCTTGAATGAAATGGGATGTTCAGTGACTAAAAATTTAAAAACATTTTTATTTCTCATAGTTATCAATTAATATGAGGGTAGAAAATTCCATATACGTTCTCTTTATTTTATGTTTGTTTCTATTTCTAATCTAGCAATATATCATAAGAACATTTTAATTTTTCTATTTATCAATAGCATATTTTTAATACCAAGCAGAAAGAGCACTTAATTGAATCTTTGGGCTTAACCTTTTATCTCGAGAGCAACCATAGATCCCATAGCATTTTTAATCCTAGGAAAAGATAGCTTGTTTTAAATGTAAATTAACGGGGAAATTTTCCATGCTTGTAACAACATTGCTGAAATCATGGATACACCGTGTTATAAGACCATCATTAGAACTTAAAAGCTGATCTTTCCAACACCATCATCAAATAAGGTGCAGCTTTAAGATGACTAACCTGGATGTGATCTTTTGCCGCATAAAACATGAGTTCTTCAAGGTCTTTTCCATCATGATCGTGACCATTAGGGTACAGAAGAATCAGTTACCATTTAAGAGAGTTGTTGTAGCCATAAATATACAGGAATGAAAGATTGTAAAGTATTACACCTTTACAAACCAAAAGCACATTCAACCAATTAAGCACTTCCAGAAAAGATCCTTAAAAAATGACTTTAAAGGAAAAACAACGATCACCTAATAAATGGAAAAACAAGCAATTATTTCTAAGATAATCCAATCAAACATCAAAAGGATGAGGCAGGTTTGGTATATGATCGTGCCAAATGAGGCACCAAATCTGTAAGAGATTAACACAGATAAGTGCATCGTAGATTGTACTGGTGAGCAATAGAAAGATGACAGAATATAACTGATAAAACCAACCACGCCAACTATAGATCCACACCAGCACAACAAAGAAAATAAAAATATTCCTAAACATTAGGTTTCATAAACGACAACAAACCAACATGGAAGCACAAAAACAAATCTTTTCAGGATGGACAACCAAAACAGTAATGAAATATATATTATAAAACATCCTAATCAAAAATCAATGAAATTGGTTGATCTATGTGATCAAAATATTCACAAAGAACAACATGTAGACTGAGCACTTTCGAATAAGAAAAGAGTAATCAGGTTTCCTTTCATCTTTTGAGGGTCGGGAGGGATGAAGAAAATAGAGAAAAAAAATTGTACAAAGCACTTCTCAAAGAAAATTATGCCACAGTTTGACTTTTTAAACTACTTAAAGAAAATTATGCCTCACGGCAGAACAACTAATTCAAAAGAAATTATGGAGCATTGTGGGAGAAGATTTGTAACGATAAAGATAAAATTATATGTTAGATGAAGAAAAAATTAACATAAAAATCAGGATCCTTCTCCTTTCATAATAAGATCTAGACCATTATTTACACTTCATACCTCGGAAAAGAAAAGGAAGTAGGTTATGAAGTATTACTCGGATGCCTTTGTCACAGTTGTCAACACAATCTCAATGAAAGCAGATAAAACTTGATGTCCTGCACATCCCTGTTAAATAACAACAATTATTAGAATACAAACTTAAAAGGGTGACATTGAGAAAATACCTTAATCTCATAGATTGGAAATGAGAGTGTATGATGAAACATACATGAGTACTTGATGCCTGTCATAATTGCATAGGTTGTGGAAGAGATCACTTAATACAAAATGAATGGCTACTAAAGAAACGTATTGTAAGCCCATAACAAAATTTTGATATCAATTAACTCCAATAAAAGTTTATTGAAAAGGACACCAACAAAAACAAATCAAGGACATGATCACTCATAATGAAAAAAAAAATTCTTGTCAGGTCCGTTATCTCCAACTATAGAAGACACTTGTAAGAGAAAGCACAGGGTAGCTCATTTTAAATGGATTAAGCAAAAGTCAAATAAATTGATGAAACAACGAAAGCACAAAAGAAAATTAATAAATTAACCAAGATCCAATCAGTTCCTGAAAACAAGGAACAACAACAAAGAAATGCATCCCTCATCCCCGTCTTGATCTTCGCTCCCCCACTTTTAACTCCCATAAGGTGCACACAGTGTTAACATTTCTAGAATTTCATGATTTCAAAACGATTACACACAAACACGTGTATGATGACAAAGTGATGATATACATATTAAATGACCATACTTTTAATAAAATGACAGATTTATGGAACTACCATGCTTTCTCGGCATGAATCTCGGTACGCTAGATTACATGATGGACAATTTCTTACAGAAGATGCAGGAATTATAACATTTTATGGGAAGTAGTTTCTAATCCAGTTACATTTCTCTAGTAGTTTTCTGATGACTTTGTACA